>NC_143162.1:31908787-32211818 GCF_047325235.1 Durio zibethinus
AAGTTACAGTCAAAAGAACAGTATGGGCCAAGGGAATCTGTACTCTTCCTATGGGATAGGTAATCAATAAACATGTCCCCATTGCAGTTCCCTTCAAGCCTTCATATCAGTATTCCGTTGCACCTAATTTTACCTTGCACAAAATGGGTAGAGAAACCAACGGTAATGGTACTTTGCTCTATGATTTTATATGGTTATGGTACAATTTTTAAAATTAGATTATTTATATTATAGAATCTCAATAATTCTTTTTTTTTTTTATAAAAATATTCGAGAAAAAAGAATATATAGGGATATACTTGAAAGAGTTTCCATCATAGTTTACTGATACAAGGGCATAGAACAGAACATGCAAGAATTATATGTCCTGTCATGATGCTTCTGGTCTGGTGTTTCAGCACATATCTATGTTGCCTGCATGTAAAACCTCAGGAGGGCCTGAGGGGGTACTTCGTTTTGTCCTTGCAATTCTGAGTTGAATTCTCATGCCAACTTACTATTCATAAACTGGTGCTACCCTGATCTTGTTAACCAATTGAAATGATGCTCTATAATTTGCATGTTGGAGAAAAACGATGAAACTATGGTCATTTGAATGATTATTGAATGGGAAGATGCCTTTAGATCTTTTTGCAAATAATTTTAACACTGATTAGCAAAAAGGAATTAGAGAATATTAATATTGCTAGCCACAATTTTCTACAAACATAGATACTTTCCTAAAGCATAAATCCATCAAGTTGGGGTTAGTATAATCCAACAAAAGAAACAACAAAACAAAAAAGAAGAAAAAGTTGAACACAGCAAGCACAATCTAGGCAATTGGGCAAAGGGTGGGAGCTGTATTTTTGTTACCTTTAGTCACTACAAAATAATGCTGACAATGCGAATTGAAGCAAAGTCAGAAGAAAATCCAACCATGTGATGACACATGTAACCTCACATCATAAATTGGTTTGTCTCTGACTCTGATCTGACAATAGAAAAGATATAACAAGTAGGACCCACACACGTGTACCTTATCCTGATTGTTGGATCATCTTACATAAATTTCTGATCAAAGATTTGATTCCTGTACCGTAAGGTTACAAGGTGAAAGTATACAGAGGTTATGTAATAATTGGACAAGTCTATATGTTGGCAATTGCTGGTGATGAGGGTTACCATCCAATCTTTTCAATACCCAATTTTGAAGCCATGTAAGAATGCTTGAAACAATTAGTTCATACTAAAGCTTGGATGTGAACGGTTTCAATGAAATTTGGCTTATCGTTTTTTCTCACCACTTGCTTGTTAAACCAAATGAAGATTTCATGGGCTCCAATAGTTATGAGTGGATGGTCAAAAGCATTTCTTTATGTGGATACAGCCAGATTCATTGATCTTGGAGGAAGAAGAAATAATTGAGATTTTTATATTCCTTGGAAATTACCAGATAATCCTTATCTTGGAAAGTTCATAAGAAAAATGTTAGGGGTTTGATGAGGACTGATCATGTGAGATAGCCCCACTACCGACCAATTGATAACCTGACTATTTTGTAGTCAAACTGCCTACTATCAATCCAGAAATGTTCCAACTTCACTGTTACATTCACTCAATTGTAACTCTTAAACTACAATGTCACTTTCCCTTACCATCTCTTCTTTGGAATGTTTATTTTTTTCTATGGAGTTTGCTTGAGATTAGGTCTAGAAATGAGAATATTGCTTTTGAGTTGCAAAGGCTTTAAGGGATGAGTAGCGGGCATCACTCCTTTGCTTTTTTGTTTTTTCAAAAAGAAAGGAAACTTTTCCTTTTCAAAGTGAAAGACCCACTTCATCAATGTAGATGGGAAGTCATAATAAGCCCAATAAGTCCATGGTTCCATATCTGTTCTTCAACTTCATGGACCCACAGGACATCAACCCTTGACTCCTTGGTTAGGGGTCTACTTCTTAAGGTTATAGCCCAAAAACCCAAGCTATTGTTACTCCCAAACCAAAGCTTAAAATGAAGATCTTTTCATTGGTGGTCTCTCAATTCACTCAGGATATTTTGCCCAATGAATTGTGCTGTTAGATTTAGAAATTTAGTTCCTGTTCCAAAAACAAAGAAGGAAATCATTAATCTGACCTTTGTTAATTGCATGCAATAATTATGAGGGCATGATCCTACAAATTACAAACACAAAAAGAGTCTCAAACCCAACTCCTGCATGTGGGTGACACCAATAATTATAACAAGTTTCCAATCAACTGCTTCCAATCACCAAATGGTAGAATCCTTGAACTGATTTGCTCATTTCATTTGTCGTCAAACACAATGTACAAAGAGAACAAATCAAATTAGGCAAACATCCAATTTGAGTTATGAGGATAAGACCATGTAAAAAAGGCCTTCAATATGCCTAAACGACAAATCAATTTCTGTCAAATTAGGTCCTCTATCATTGAAGTTCTAACACATCCCATCAAGCTTTGCTCCCAATGGTTACAACTGCCCTTTGTGGAGAGCAGGTATTTGTAATTGTAATCATAATTCCACAAGCTACCCAAGGTACTTTCTTTTTCTTCTCACATGGGATGTGAACTGTGAAGTGATTTGCTGCAACATTGATGTAAACCTACCGGTGTGAGAAAGATGATATATATATATATAATCAGATTCCTTTTAGGACTTCTAATTTGGCCCTGGTGGGCCATTAACTCCAAATTCTAGATTGAACAAAGTCAGACTTTGAGAGTGTGGGAAAAGCACTGGTGAGAGCTACAGTTGTTTATTTCCCATTGGAAGGCAATGAAAAGTAATAATCCTAGAAAACTCTCATGTGAATATAGAAAAGCAACAAATTCATGACATGAACAGCTTTTATATTGTAATTATGAATCAAAGATCGACGAAAAGTAGGAAGATAAAGCCAGTATATCTGCCATTTAATGATGTTTTAGTTGACAGGGATGACATATATGGAAGAGTTAATCCCAGAAAAACAAAGGGGTGGCCATCATTGCCATCACACCTCATATGAAAACCATTAACTAATAATAGCTTTTACAAAAACAATAAGGAAAAAAAAACAGAAGGGGAGTTACAACTTACAAATTCCAATCCCTTTACACACTTACAAAAGTAATTTAATTTTGTTAATCATTTGGAGGGAGAAATATCCCTATTCAAGCCTTATGAGGGCATTGATAGCACTTAGTGAACAAACCAAATGTATCAATCTGTTGTATGAAATTGAGCATGCTTGCCCATCCTCCAAAACCAAATCCCACAATCAAAACCCAAACCACTACAAAGATGTTCATGGAGTACATGCCAGCCCAGCCTCCTATGAATGATGGTGGTCTCTCCACTGCATTCTGAGAAAAAGGAAAAAGAAAAAAGAATATTAGTTAAAACTTTAACGAGCTCAAATAAAGGCAGCTTTATTTGAGGGTAATGATGATGGAAACTACCTCTCGAGCAGCTGCAGGTGCAAAAGTTACCATGTGTGCTAATGAAGGAATTATGTAAACAGTGAAGCTGACAAGGAGAGATCCAACAGTGGAATTGATGGGGCCAAAGAAAGGGAAGATAATTGCCAGGAACCAGATTGGGATCACCACTGGCAGTCTAGCCAGTGCCCTTTTGAGCAGACTCTTTGTTTCATGAACCCCAATGAATTTCTCCCACACAAAGTACAGAGGAGTGCAGGCAAATCCGAATGTAATAAACTGAAAAAAAAAAAAAAAAAGAAACCCAAGTTTATTCATTCAAAATTAGTAGTACAAGCTTTCATTAGCTCCTTAATGATCATATGAATCAGTTGGAAATTAATTAATTTGGATACTTATTTTAAAAAATTAAATTTAGAATTGGAATAGTGACCTGATGAATGAGCATTAGAACTACAGCAGTATCTCGGAATCGAGTCCTTGGAAGCAATGATAAAGCATTGGAATGGGTAAGAAGCAAATCCCCAAAAGCCCAGTAAACAGCAGAAGCTGATGGTAAAGTTAGGGTTAACACGTAAAGTGTTGCTATCAAGTATATCATCTTGAACTTTTGTGGCTTCCACATTGCATGCATAATCTCCCTACAGTTTAAAAAATATATATTTAACAATGATTAAAATAATCCAAGTTTCCTTTTCCTAGTTCTTTACTGCAATAAAAAAATTCGAGTTTCCATGAACTTTCATATATACAGGCCACTGACCTGAACATGTTCCCTTGCCAAGGAAGCAATAAATTGTATGCTCAATTTGTTTATAAATTCTTGTATGAATTTGGACATCCAAAAATTTTATGTACAAAAACAATAGATTAAAGTATTGAATCCTCACACTGTGACAGCATGTCCACCGAAGGTGTAAAGAATGTTGGTGGCTCCAGTGAAGTAGAGAACCATCTTGGTTGGCCCTGAGTGCTTCACTCCCTCAATCTTCATTCCCATGTAAAAGAAAGAGAATTTTTGGGAGAATATTAAAATATGACGGATAAAAATGATTTTAAGAAAAAAATAAAATTTGAAAAGGCTGTTATGTCATGTACCTGTCCATGGATAAGGGAAGCAATTGTCAGGTACCATGCAGTGTAAGAAGTCATCATGAGGCCTAGAAATGACCAAATTCTGTAGTTGTGGAATGAAGGAATAAAAACAGTTGTTGCACAGCAGGCGCCAAAAATGTATGTCCAAGTTCTCTTGTCAAGGTTGTCATTTATATAGTAGATGTTACTGTATACATTAATGGAAATCAGAACAAAATGGATAAATCACCCCAAGAAAGCATCCAAATGGAAAGAAACCATTTGCATTAATTACGAATTATTATGACACATAGTTTATATCATACTTCCACCACATTTTTACCTTGCACAGGCAATTAACTGAATCACTGATCCAAATAGAAGAAAAGTGCAGTTGAAAAGAAGTCCTATGTTTCTCCAATATTTCCCCAATAACCCATCAAGAACTTCAAACCACTGCAAAACAAGCAAGGAAATTGAATAAAAAAAAAAAGAAAAGAAAAAGAACCCAAAAAGATGTGTAAATTTTTCTTTTCTAAAACATTTTCAGTATGAAAAAAAAAAAAGAAAAGAAAAATTAAAAACTTGCTTTGTCTTTAGAATCTCTTTACCTGAATTACATGATTCCTGAAATCAACCTTTTCTCTTTCCTTCCTAGTTCTGTACTCAACATAAAGTACACTTATAAGGTATGCTGTCCAGCTTCCCATTAAGCCATAGAATAGTTGAAATAAAATCCCAGATAACATTCCCAGTTGTGAGAATGAATATGGCAGTGTAAGTAACACTTGAGCAACCTATAGAATTTCATAACAAAAAAGCAAGTAAGCAACAGAACAAAATTTAGCTCTTATAATTATGAACTATTTCCTTTTTTTTTTCCATGCCAAATGTAAGAGAAAAAGTTTGTGACAAGAGAAAAGTGCCTGGTTAGAAGCACAGCTGAACCATGCATCATAGACTGAGCCACCATGCCAAAAGAACTTTGATAATTTGCTCTTTGCAGACCTTGTATCCCCTTCTTCTCTTTCCATTTCTACGTAGTTTCCAGCTACAACAGTTTCAACCTTCTCAGAAGCCATGTTCTTCTGTGACTGTAAGCCTCAGTAGCAATGTTGGGGCAGTAGTGGAGTAATTTAGAGTCTACTTTTATAGATAAACAAAGTGCTGCTTTTCCCTATTTCCTTGTTAAGCTGCTGCTATGCTTTTTTCTTTCATCGTTAAAAAAAAATATATGTAGTAAAGGAATTTCTTGAGCAATAATTGAGTCACCCGCGTGGGGACATAGCTAGGTCACCCCCCTAAGATAAATGTGATTGAATGCATGTAGACACAGCTCTCAAGATCGCATGCTCTTTCCTATGTTGCTTCTCGTTTTAGCTGTCGTTGGTGGGTGATGAATCTATGTCACAGGTCACAAGCTCATTTCACTGTTCTCTGTTCTTTTGGGCCTGACAGGAAGGTGATGGATCCAGGCTCTGATGCATTGCACGAGCGGGGTGGCCCACTCTGGCACCCATTTTCATTACCAAAAAAAAAAAAAGGAAATTCTATTTAGCATTAAGATTGAAAAAAGGGGATACCAAAAGAAGAAAAAAAAAAGATTTGTGTATTTGAGTATGAAGGTTAGGGGAGAAAATGGGGTAGGCTAGAGATGTAGTGAATGATTACATTGAGGTGAACTTTGGTGCTAAGCATGATTAGTACCACACGTGTGCCAACTGGCTTTATAAAAAGGGTCATCACCTTTTTCTCTCTTCATTTCTGTGGTCTTAGGGGTCTAAACCAAGATTGAAGGAGGTTGATTGGATGAGAATATTGATTATTAGGTCATTTCTCTCTTCTAATTAACTAGTGTCTTTTCTCTTTGGCCCATTTGATTAGGCATCCCAACCATGATCTTGAAATGCTCGCCCAGCAGTTACAATTAGCTAGGTGGCTTTATTTATAATCTGGCGACATGTTCAATTTAAGGAAATAATGGAGTTCGGATGTCATTTCACCACCCTGTTAATTCTATGGTTTTGCTGTTGAGAAGATGAGTAAAAAGAGAGCTCATTTAGCCTATACAGCACGCATTTAACGTTTGTGTGAATACTAATTTCTTCGAGATCTTAAAGTGTAGGATAAATCAAGAAATAAATCCTAATTATTAAAATTAACACTTCAATACTCTAGCCTATCACAAATTGTTGGAACCATTAAATTTGGACACAATACTATATTTTCCATTTTGCCTAGTTTTGTGGCAAACATGAGAAAGGTAACTGAGAGCCTTTTAAGCCTCATATTTTGGGACCTGTCAAAGTTGTGTATATCACACTAGTAAGCTATCATGCAAATGTCGATAAAGTTGGTAAATTGCAAATCCTGTTTCCTCGTTTCAACTTTTACTTTAGTTAGCAATGATGTAAAACTGAAGTAATTTTCATCAAACTTTTCACCAATTTATTCCAAAATTAATCTTTCAATTTCATTTGTCCCCCTACTTTAATTAGTGTCACTATTTCTGGGCAATACATTTTTCTTGTTAGGCTGTTAGATCATGCGTTGTAAAAGAAGTTAGGCAAAAGGTAATCGGACAGCTCGAAAATGATAGTTGTCATAATTTTGAATGTATGCCTTTAATCAAACAGCTTTCACAATTAAAACACAATCAAGATGCCTCTTTTTTTTTATTCTTTTCTCTGCATTTTTTATTTATTTACGTAATAAACAATACAAATTGAGTTTGTGTTGTATCCATCATAACCATCTGTAAAATTTTTTCTTCATTCCAAAACTGTCCGCAGCTTTCCCTAGATATTTCCCAGCACTATTAAAAATGGTTCAATTCAAGCAACTGAAAATTTATCATACTTAATTTGTTAATTTTCTTGCAGCATTTTGTGCGCAAATTCTAAAGATCTACAATATGTGAAAATTATGTTATTAAATAATTTTCACAGGTCAAAAGAACAAAAAAACAAGCAGACTTTGTTTACATATTTTTATGAATAATCCGGCCAGAAATATCCTCAAGTACTTTTGCTTGGACCTAATTTTCTCATCGAACAATTTTAAGAGTGCACTTTTGCATGCTAATGCATTTTCAATTTTATTCATTGTCGTTACGATTTTAGGGTCGTCAGATATAAAGAATTTTAAAATTAAAAAAAATAAAAAAAATCGTCATCAATCTTTTTTAAAATATGATTGATCACCCAAAAATTTTTCTTTTTAATGAAACTATAAAAATAGATTTAAAATTTATCCAAAAGATACATTTTGGTTTACGAAAACCAAGTTAGGTCTTGAAATCGATTACATGTGAAGAAAGATTAGCATCCTCATAACGTCCATAAATTGGTACAATTTAATTATGCACTATTTTGAATGTTGGATGAAATCATTTAGATTTAAAATTCAATAATAATTCCTTTTTATTTTTTTTAAAAGAAATTTAAATTTATCAAAATTCTTTATTTAAGAGTATAGTAGAAATATTTAAGTTGAAAAATTGTCTTAAAATTCTTCAACATCTAGGTAAAATTTTAAAGATAACTCTTTTGACTGATATTTACCACGGCATTCCTTATAAATGAAAATAACATTCTTTGAAGAAGATAATTGTTAATGACTCTCCAACATTTAGGCAAAGTACTAAGAATTATTTTCTTCAAAATATTATTTTTGTTTTATTTTAAAATTTCACATTTTTGAAGTTAGTAATTTTTTTTTTTTGAAAGAAAACATTTTGTGCGAAAAAATATATGATAGAACTAACAAGTAGTGAACAAAAATTAAAGGCATAAATATGTGAAGCGAGTGCAAACAATAGCAAATAGATATATATGCTAATAGGTGTTATGCATGATGGTGAAATACAATTTTGTATATGGGTCCTTAAATATAACGAGACTATCCTAACTGCCCAATATCTAGACTGAGTTTTGGTACAACTATTTATATTTAAGATCCCACTATATATATTTTTTATTTATTCCATTGTTAAAACGAATTAAGGACTGGCATGAAAAACATAATGAAATAAAATTTCTTAAATGCCCCATCATTTAGGCGATATTCGAGAACAAAATATTTTGAATGAGATTTTTACACGCATCCTTAAGATTTTACGATGGTCATGGTTAAAGCTTAGGTCGAGTTTTTAAAGTTTGAATGATTTTTTGGTAATGATTCGAAGTTACGTGCCAAATTTGAAATTTTTTATTTAAAGGTTTTGGATTTTAGGGTGTGAGATTTTAGATTTTAGTGTTTTGATTTTGGGATTTTGAGGTTTGGGGTTTTAGTTTTAATTTTAGAAGGTTTAGGGTTTTAGTTTTAGGGTTTAAAATTTTTAATTTTTTTAAAAAATATGAACATCTCTAAAAATCTTCAATATCTAGATGAATTTTCAAAACAAGTTTGATTTTTATAATTTTTGAAAATTAATTAAAATTTTTTCATCTATTTTCCTTTTATAAAAATTTATTATTAATAATATTATTAATTTATTTTGTGTTGTTATTTTTTTTATAATAATAATTCTTTAACATTTAGGCAGAATTATCATTATTTAAAACATGATTAAATTTTCTCCAACATCTAGGTAGGAAAATTTTTCTTATTACTAATTTATTTTATAATCATTCTTTATTTTTTTAATATTTATTTTTTTATTTAACACTTGGTTATTAAAAAATATTAAAAGGAATCAAAAGTTTTGAAATCATTTTTATTATTATTGTTGTTGTTATTATTATTATTATTGTTATTATTATTAATCATTATTATGAAACAACAAATATTTATTCTAATAAATTCTAAAAATTTTAAAACATGCATAAATAACAATAATAATAAAATAAAAAATGATATAAATAATATATAAAAAAATTAAAAAAAAATTTTTACCTTAATTGAACTGATCAATGGTGTGATCAACACCGATTAGGCTGGATCGAAAAAGGGGATTGTTTGATCGAACCGACTGAAAGGTAGTTCGACGAGCGATTCAGTTGAACCGGTTCAAGACTGGTTAAAGAATGGGTCATCAGGTCCGGTCACGCGAAGTTAGGGTCAAATCCAGGTCACGCGTGGATCTCTTTGGTTTAAAACGGTATCGTTTTAGGTTTTACTCTTCTATATAAAATGATTTTTTTTACTTTATTTCAAACCCTCGTTCTAAAAAAAAATTTCTCAGCCTAAAAACAAAATCCTCTAAAGCACTACCGGAGTCCGTCACCATGCTACCGTGCCGTCGTACCGACCGCTTCCTAAGGTCATCGTTGATGGTCGCCAGCAGCCGTGTAATTGCTAAAAAATGCCAAAAAGATGTCAAAAGTTCTTTTTAATGCTTACTTCCTAAATCTAGCCTTTTTTCGTTAGAAACAACCCCGATAGGCGTAGATCAGGGCTTAAAGTTTTAGTTTTCTTTTTAAACTAATACTGATGTATTTCCTTTGTTTTTGTAGAGAGTTTAGCGTTGGGTTCCTTCCTACGGGGAAGATTATTTTTTTTTTGTAAATCTCTTTGTTTGTTTTTTTTTTTTTTGTTGTGGCTGGGTGTTTCGAGTTTTTAGCTTTCTGATAAGTGAAAGTGAAAGGCTTTAGGTGCAGGCATAGAGACTAGGGTCATCTAAGCCTTGTGGTTTTTTTTTTTTTGGGTATGGAGAATTTGGGGTTTTTAGAGGTTTGAGAGCTGTGTTTTCGAGTATCCGAAGCTTGAGGGTTTCTAGTGTGTTCGAAAATCGAAAAAGAAGAGAGCTAAGTGCTTTTAAAGAGATGGTTGTCTGGGTTTCAGGATAATTAGGGCATGAGTTTGACAGGGTAGGTTGTAAGGGTGGTTGTAGGGCTCTAGTGAGAGGACTGGACAAGGGTTGACAGTGGTGCCGTACACGGCATCCACTGGCACCAACCCCCTGTTTTTTTTTCTTTTTTTTAGCTTATTATTTATTTTATTTTTTTTGTTTGTATTTTTTAAAATATTTAATTAATAAATGATATTTAATAAATAAAAACAACAATAAAAATGAAATAACAACAATGGGCTTAGGCTCGAAGAAGAAATTGGCTTTTGGCCCGCAAACTCAATAAAACTCAAAATTTTAACCTAAGACCCGAACAAAATTAGTGTCTACAGCTGTTTTTCTTTACGCACTATTGAGAATCAGGAATAGGGTAAAGACAAATATAATAATTTTGTTCGAAAGAAAATCGAGGATTTATCAAAAGTTTTTTTTTAATTTTTTTTTTGTCATTGAACCTCAAGTCAAGTGATAAAGACAACGACTGAGACGATACCATGAGTCAAAAAATAAAGAATGACTAGGACAACACTGTAAGTCGAGAAATAAAAAATCGACCAGGACAACATCACAAGTCAAATAATAAAGAAAACGACTAGGATAACACCACAAGTCAAAATTATGAAATCGATCGGAACAACACTACAAATCAAAATTATGCCTAGAGGTATTAAAATTATGTCCGAAGGTCTTAGAAAATTATACTTAGAGGTCTTAAAAATTATGCTTGAAGGTCTTAGAAAATTATGCTCAGAGGTCTTAAAGATTATGCTCGAAGGTCTTACAAATCTCAGAATCTTTGAATGCTCCTTCTGATCAAAGGTAATGAAACTTTGAAAATTTAAAAATCTTTTACCCGAAGGTCTTAAAAATTCTGCCTCGAGGTCTTTAGAGATTATGCCCGAAGGTCTTATAAATCTCAAAATCTTTGAATGTTTTTCTCGATCAAAAGCAATGAAACTTTAAAAATGTAAAAATCTTTTACCCAAAGATCTTAAAAATTGTATCTGAAGGTATTTAGAGATTGTGCTCAAAAGTCTTAGAGATTATGTCTGAAGGTCTTGAAAATTACAAAATCTTTGAATACTCCTCTTAATCAAAGACAATGAAACATTAAAATGTTTTACCCAAAAGTCTTAAAAATTATGCCCAGAGGTCTTAAAAATTATACCCAGAGGTTTGAAAAATTACAAAATCTTTGAATGCTCATTTCAATCAGAGGTAATGAAACTTTAAAATATTTTACCTTGAGGTCTTGAAAATTATGCCCGAAAGTCTTACAAATTTTAAAATCTTTAAATGCTCCTCCCAATAAGAGGTAATGAAACTTCAAAACGTTTTGCCCAAGGGTCTTGAAAATTATACTTTGAGGTCTTAAATATTACAAAATCTTTGAATGCTCATCTAATCAGAGGCAACGAAACTTTAAAATTTTAAAATTTAAAATGGGTTTGCCCCAATCAAAGTTGATAAATGAAATCATGATACAAATGACCATTCTCATCAACTGATGCTAATGAAAATGTCGATGTGAATGCAAATGTCAATATAAATGCAAGAATGTAAATGCTTGATGTAAATATATTTGACAATGACAATATTCTTTTCATGTAAATGCCCCTACAAATACCTTTTCTTAGAATGCAAATGTCATGATGTACATGCAAATTTTTTTTATGGTGCGAATGCAAATGTCTTATACAAGTACAAATACAAGTGATGTAAATACGAATATCTTTCTTATGATATAGATGCAAGCGATGCAAATGTAAATGTCTCTTTAATGATGCATAGGCAAGTGTTGCAACTACAAATGTTTCCTTTTTTATTTTTTCATTTACAGGACAAATGTCTTTCTAATGATACAAGCGATGTAAATGCAAATACTCTTTTTATCCTTCTTTTTTTTAAAAGATCTTTGTTCAAATTTTTATTATTTAATTTTCACCAAAAATGATCTCGGTATTATGTATAAAATGCTCAAATAATCTTAAAAATTTTTAAAAGTGATCAAAAAATTACCCCACATAAAGTATCTTTGCAATCAATGTGAAAATTTAAAAATTCAAGACTTTCGAATCTCTTGAAAATTGATTATTACTATTTGGAATACTTGTGGATTGGGGTAATTGATAATTCAATTCTTTTCATTGGTGGGTATATCTCATAGAAAGCTCGATGAGGGTTCAAAGGTTTCTCTTAGGCTCACAAAAGAGATAATTTTTTGAAACACTTTTATTGAAAACATGATACTTCAATGTGTGTCAAAACTAGCCATTACTTTCTAAACAAGGTTTGAGAAGAAAAAAAGGTTGGTTTTCTTTTTATATGAGTCATGAAATATATACCTATAATTAATGCAACATACTTGTATGAAATGCATGAACCTATCAAGTGCACGTTATATTTTTACATAGAATGCGATGCTTGTGTTATGTCAACCTAATGAAATTGATACTACTTTAAAATATGTAATGAAATGAAGTGTGCGCATTATCTATCAAAATGTGCACAGGATACATATGCATGAAATAGAATGTATGTACTATCTATCGATATGGATGGGATGAAATGCTCATATTATCATATTATGATGCACATGGGATGAAATACATGAATTATCTTATTAGATGTATAAAAATGTGAAAGACGAAACAACATTAAAAAATTTTTCTTTTTTTTATAAGGAAAAACACATTTTTTTATCACACAAAGTAACTAGAACTCGAACATTAATTTTTATTTAGCCAAAAATTTAAGAAAACCCTTTAATTTTTTGAAATTTTTGTTTTTTTTAATGTTTGTTGGATAATGCTAAAAAATTATTTTAGTCTAAAATATGAAAATGCAAAATTTGGATAACTACCAAATGAATGAAATACATGTCAAAAGAAAAAAAAATCTTTAAAAAAATGTTTTTCTCTTATTCTTACAAAAAGACAACGCTCTATCGAAGGCTAGTCCCCTGAGGTTCACTATATGTTGAGTGGGGATTAATTCATATAAAGCTTCTCAAATTGTTCCTCATTGGCATCCACATTGGACTAGCAAGGTATCTCTATCTTCACTTATTATAGGCTATGAATAAAAATTGTTCAATTTGAGTGGAAGTGTTTCGTTAGCAAATGCAAAGGTTATCGTCTTATGAGAGCGTAGTTACTTCACTTCCTCCTAAAAGGGATGGAGCCTAGGTCTAGAGCTCATACATGTAAGTACATATGCAAAAGTGTGCAAAGTGACATATTAATCATAATAAAATAAATCATAAACACAAAATCAAAGTAAAATAATAACTTATATACCATTTATTTCATTTATTAACTTGTATAATTTTTTTCTTGAAAAATTAAAATAAAGGGGATTAAATTGAATATCAAATAAAATTGATTAAATCTAACAATTTTTAATAGTGCATAATTAAAATTTTATCTTGACTCTCAGACATCCCCAGTGGAGTTGCCAAGCTGTCAACGGTTTTAGAACCGTTAGACATAAAAAATTTTAAAATAAAAAAAATGAGAGGAGTTACCACCTATCTTTTTTAGAGTATGATTGATCACCTAAAAATTTATCTTTTTAATGAAACTATAAAAATGAGTTTAAAATTTATCCAAAAGATAAATTTTGGATAAATTTTAGTTTAGAAAATCAAGTTGGATTCGAAAGTCGGTTATGTGTGGGGAAAGATTAGCACCCCCCATAACGCCTATAAATTGGTACCATTTACTCATGCACTATTTTGGATGTTGGATGAAATTGTTTTGATTTGAAATTTAATAATAATTTAAAAAAAAGAATTTAATTTTATCAAAATTTTTTATTTACGAGTATCGTGAAAATCTTTAAGTTGAAGAATTGTCCTAAAATTCTCCAACATCTAGCAGAATTTTAAAAATAACTCTTTTGACTAATATTTACCTTGACATTCCTTGAAAATGAAAATAACATTCTTTTAAAAAAAATAATTGTTAGTGACTCTCCAACATCTAGACAGAGTACCAAGAATTATTTTTTTCAGAATATTATTTTTGTTTTATTTTAAAATTTCACATTTTTTAGGTAAGCTTTTTTTTTTTTGAAAAAAAAAACATTTTGTGTGAAAAAGTATATGATAGAACTAACAAGTAGTGAACAAAAATTAAAGGCATAAATATACGAAATGAGTGCAAATAATAGCAAATAGATATATATGCCAATAGGTGTTATGCATGATGGTGAAATACAATTTTGTATCTGGGTCCTTAAATATAATGAGACCACCCTGATTCTCCAACATTTAAACAGAGTTTAAGTACGACTATTTATATTTAAAATCTCACTATACATATTTTTTATTTATTCCATTGTTAAAGTGAATTAAGGATTGGCATGAAAAACATAATGAAATAAAGTTTCTTAAATGCCTCATCGTCTAAGCGACATTCGAGAACAAATTATTTCGAATGAGATTTTCACACGTATCTTTAGGATTTTGCAATGGTCATGATTAAAGCTTAGGTCGAGTTTTTAAAGTTTGAATGATTTTTAGGTAATGATTCGGAGTTACCTGCCAAATTTGAAATTTTGGATTTAAAGGTTTTGGATTTTAGGGTGTGGGATTTTGGATTTTAGGTTTTTGATTTTTGATTTTTGAGTTTTGAGGTTTGAGATTTTAGTTTTGATTTTAGAAGGTTTAGGGTTTTAGTTTTAAGATTTAAAGAGTTTAAACTTTTGAATTTTTTAAAAAAACACGCACATTTCTAAAAATTCTCAGCATCTAGGCAAATTTTCGAAACAAATTCGATTTTTATAATTTTTAAAAGTTAATTAAAATTTTTTCATATATTTTCCTTTTATAAAAATTTATTATTAATAATATTATTAATTTATTTTGTGTTGTTGTTTTTTTTTATAATAATAATTTCTTAACATCTAAGCGAAATTATCATTATTTAAAACATGATTAAGTTCCCTCCAACATCTAAGCAAGAAAATTTTTCTTATTACTAATTTATTTTATAATCATTCTTTGTATTTTTTTTAATATTTATTTTTTTGTTTAACACTTGGTTATTAAAAAAATATTAAAAGGAATCAAAAGTTTTGAAATCATTTTTATTATAGTTGTTATTATTATTATTATTGTTATTATTATTAATCATTATTATGAAACAATAAATATGTATTCTAATAAATTCTAAAAGTTTTAAAATATGCATAAATAACAATAATAATAAAATTAAAAATGATATAAATAATATATAAAAAAAATTAAAAAAAAATTTTACCTGAACCAGACCGATCAACGTTCTTATCAACATCGATTCGACTAGACCAAAAAGAGGGATGGTTTGATTGAACCGACTGAGAGGCAGCTCGACGAGCGATTCAGTTGAACCAATTCAGGATTGGTTGAATGATTGGTCATCGAGTCGAGTTGCGCGATCTCGAGTCAGATCCAAGTCCACACATAGATCCCCTTGATCTAAAACGACGTTATTTTGAGTTTTAATCTTTCATATAAAACCATTTTTTTACTTCATTTCAAACCCTCCTTCTAAAAAAAAACTTTCTCAACTAAAAAAAAAAAATACTCTAAAGCACAGCCGGAGTCCAACGCCTTGTCGTTGTGTCGGCCGTAGCCTAGGGTCATCGTCGGTGGTCATCGACAACCATGCAATTGCCAAAAAATGCCAGAAAGATTTTGAAAGTTCTTCTCAATGCCCTCTTCCTATATCTAACCTTCTTTTCACCGAAAACAACCTCAATCAGAGTAGATCGAAACTTAAAGTTTCGATCCTCTTTCTTTTTTTTTTAAACTAATATTGATGTGTTTCCTTTGTTTTTGTAGGGAGCTTGGTGCTGGGTTCTTCCCTGCGGGGAAATTTTTTTTTTTGTATATCTTTTTGTTTGTTTTCTTTTTGGTTGTGGCCAGATGTTTTAGGTTTTTAGCTTTCTGATAAGTGAGGGTGAGGGGCTTTAAGTGTAGGCGTAGAGACCAAGGTCGTCCGAGCCTTGTGGTTTTTTTTTTTTTAGGTATGGGGAATTTATGGTTTCTGGAGGTTTGAGAGCTGGTTTCTAGGTATCTAAAGCTTAGGGGTTTCTAGTGTGTTCAAAGATCGAAAAAGAAAGGAGCTAGGTGCTTTTAAGGAGATGGGTGTCTAGGTTTCAGGATAATTGGGGCATGGGTTTGGCAGGGTAAGCTGTAAAGGTGGCTATAGGGCTCTGGTAAAGGGACTGGACAAGGATTGGCATTGATGCTGTGCACCACATCCACTGGCACCAGCCCCCTGGTTTTTGCTCTTTTTGTTTTTTTTATCTTATTGTTTATTTTATTTTTTTGTTTTTTTCTATTTGTTTTTTGTATTTTTTTAATATTTAATTAATAAATGATATTTGATAAATAAAAAGAATAGTAAAAATGAAACAACAACAGTGAGGTCAAGCCAAAAAAAGAAATCGGGCTTTAGCCCGTGAATTCGATAAAACTCAAAAATTTAACCCGTGACTTGAACAAAATTGATGTCTACACTCATCCACAAGAATCAAACCCGAATTGATAACAATAGAGCTCCATTCCTTATCAATTGCCCTAACCACAGTGTGTTAATATCTTAGACTTTTATGTTAAAGTAGGATTCCATGTTATATATTTTATATGTAAGGCACGGATGATGTAATATCTAACATATATATTTTTGGTTGCAGATTCTCCTTGGTGCCACATGGATTTTTTTCCCCTTAATATAACATAAATAACACGTCCATAATTAATACTAATATTTCCAAATCAATATGTCAATCTAAAAGAAGAAATGAAAATTGAAAACCCTAATACCAAGTGCGTATGCATAGAACTTGACCCACTTCACATGTGAAAGAATATGGAAGCAAGAGGCCGCTCTTTCTGGGAAAAATGGGGGACCAAACAGCTGCCTAAAGCTCAAAAGCTTATTTTGAAATACCCCACTTTGACTAGGGGAGTAGTACTGGATTAACCATACATCAATTTTTTTTTTTCAAAGTTTCCAATATGATCATAACTTGATGATTTTGGCTTTGTTTGGATGCGGGGAAAATGAATGGGCATGAAAAAGATACAAGACCTTAAATTAGATGGGATGTGGACAATTAAACCCATATAACTCATCTCGTGGTCAAACAAGTTCGCAAATCATAATCTTTTATGTTTTTTAAATAATTCAATAAAACAACTCCATAGACTTGAAAATAATGAAAATAAATTATAGAAATTAGTTCAAGTTTCATTTCTTACTAGATCATCTTTGGTCGTTAGTAGGAGAATTCCATCAAATTGCAATTGTCGGATAAAATATCAATGCTCATCTCTATTGTGTGTCATAGAATATAAATGCTCATCTCTATTGTGTGTCATAAAATACGATCCCCCCCCCCCCCCCCCGGCAAATGATTGATAAAATAGCTGGTAATCCCTTCATGAACTAAATATATATCAAGGAACATATAAACATTATATAATTTAATAAGATTAATTAAAGAGAAAAATTAGTGACAACCAGGAGCATGTTCTTCCAATTAAGTGAATTAAACCTTCTTTTTGGTGATCAGCCAATAAAAAATTAATCAACACCCAACTAAATCGAACTGAATTGATCATTTAACCGGTTTTGGGTGTTCATTTTATTATTTAATTGTTCAAAAATATTTTGTAAGTGATGAAATTTGAGTTTTTACTTTTGAAGTTGTATTAAAAACTTTACCATTAAATTCAAATGCATGGTTTTGTTAATTATTTAGGGTAATTTTTATCATTGGTCACTTAACTATCACAAAATTTTCAATTATGTCATTAAACTTCAATCTCTCACAACATGATCACTCAAGTTTCAAGTTTGTCAAATGAATCAAATCTAATCATCCTAACAGATATTCTCCAACCAATGAAAAAATGATATGACTGCCACGTAAGCAGCCCTCCTTTATGCAAATTGGTTCAATAATTAGATTGTAGCCATCCTTTATACAAATCAGTTCAATAATTAGATTGTTTGTATAATTGATTCAAGAAAATTCACATTCATCCATTGGATTTGTGAAAAAAAAATCAATGACTTATTAAATTTTTTATTGATCCAAGTCACTTAAGTATGACTTTTCAAAATGATTTAAGAACATTCCTAATTTAATTTTTTTTCATATTAATTATTAATTTTTTCATTAAAAATTTTTTTCCTAAAATAAATTATAAATATATTTTAAACTAAAAATCTTTGTAAATTTAGCTCATTTTTGTAATTTTTTAATTTAATCTATAGTTTAATTTATGCTATTTTAAAATATTTAATTTTTTAATTCAATCTATAATATTTTTAATTTAATCTATCACTTAATTTATATTTATACTTTTTAAAATTATTTCGAAAGGAGATTAAACTTAAACAAATTTTAAGATATTTTTTACCATATAATAAAAAAAAAAAGTTAACCCGTTCTAATTTCTTATATTTGTAGTCTGTCGGTGTCCGTGAGTTCCAACTTCCAATGGGAGTGAGGGACTTTCAAGAAAACATTTTCCTTGTGTCATGATGAATTTTTATGGCAATGATCTTTCCAATTTTTATAGAAGATGAATGAAATACTATATTACCTAATGATATGATCAATGACTACAATTTATAGATGGTGAATGATAAAAAATAATTACAATTATAGATACATTACAAGGGATTAGGCTTTTAGTAGTATTTTTTTTTATATTTAGCAGCGTTTATAAACGCTACTAAAAGATTAGAAACGTTTGCCAAAAATATCATTAAAAGTGTCACATATACCTGCATCGGAGAAAATAACGGTATTTTTAGAAAAACACCACTAACTTAACAGCGTTTTTATCATAAAATACCGTTAAATTTAGTGACGTTTATATTAGAGGCGTTTATAGTATAAAACGTCACTAAATTTAATGACATTTATAGTAGAAAGCATCGTTACATTTTGGCATTTAGATGTATTTTTAGGTACAAACGTCGCTAAATTAAAAAATTTATTTTTTAAAATTTTCTTTTAATATTGATTATTATCATTAAATAAAAAATATTAAAGGAAATAAAAACGAACTTATATTCATAAACTGAATATTATAAATACATAATTTGTTCTAATATGGATGGAACACAAAGTTTAATACATACAAAACATTCAAATTATTTTAGTACATTAAAAAAAATTTTAAATGTATGGAATTGATGACTGCATAGATTTGGAATACTATCATTTGATGAAAAATTTTTCCCACCTTGGTCACTATCATCTTCTGTTGGTGATGGTTTTCATGCACAATGAATCCTTTCAAGCAAGATTAAGTCGTTTCATTAAACACCATGATCTGAAAAAATAAACAAAACAAATTCCAAGATGAGATGAAAAAAAAAACATAATAGACTATTTCAGAATGATTTCCTAAGGATATCTTGAATGAATCAATAAATTCATGTTAACAAGTAACAATTTTTTAATAATTTAAAAAATATTTTGTTGAAAAAAAATTAAACTTAAAATTTCATTCATGTTTGTAACTAAATTCAACATTAAATTTCAAGTTTTTCAGAGAAAAATCTTATTTCTTTCACTTTTTTATTTTATTTTGAATTTTTCTCACCAACCAAACAAAACCAAACTTAGAACTGCAATAACGAAATAAATTGGTAAAAAAAGAAAAAGAATGGCTAAACACTAAAAATTGTCAATGTTGAAATGGAACTTACCAATAGAGCTTGAACGGCAGTAGCAACGCAATAAATCAGACATAAAATTTAGGGATTTGACCCAATAAATCAGATAGGAAGTTTAAGGATTTGAATCAAATTACAAGAAAGCTAACTTGAAATTTGCAAAAACGAAAAAAAAAAAAAAAGATGAAAATTGACCACAAAATGACTGAAACTTAGGCATAAAATGAGAAGAAAACGACCCAAAATGAGCAGAAATAAAAAAAAATGAGTAGGGGAAAGAAAAGCAAAAAGGGGGTTTTATGGGTTTAAAATTTAAGAAAAATTTAGCAACGGGAAAATATGATTATTGAAGGTGTTTTTGACTAAAAATGCCTCCAATAATCCCCTTCAATTTTTTTTTAGGATTATTCAAGATATTTCTGAAAAAAAAAACCTTCAATAATCCTCTCCATTTTTTATGAGGGGATTATTGAAGGCGTTTCAGGCAAAAAATGCCTTCAATAATCTCCTTAAATTTTGATGAGAAAATTATTGAATACGTTTTTTTATCAAAAACACATTCAATAATCCCTTTTAATTTTTTACAAGGGATTATTGAAGACGTTTTCTGTCAAAAAACGCATTCAATAGTCCCAAATACTTTTTTATAAGGGATTATTGAAGGTATTTCAGGCAAAAAATACATTCAATAATCTCTTTCAATTTTTTACAGAAGATTATTGAATGTATTTTCTGTCAAAAACGCCTTTAAAAATCTCTTTCATTTTTTATAAAGGATTATTGAAGGCGTTTTAGGCAAAAAAATGCCTTCAATAATCCCCTCTAATTTTTTATGAGAGATTATTAAAGGTGTTTCAGGCAAAAAATACCTTGAATAATCTGCTTATAAAAAATAGAGGCGATTATTGAAGGCGTTTTCTGTCAAAAAAACTTTTAATAATTCTCTTAAAAATTTGTAAAAGATTATTGAATGCATTTTTTGTCAAAAATGCCTTTAATAAATCTTCTTGTCAATAAATCTATCAAAAATGGAATAGCCTTGTCGGTTAGAGCATACGATTGTTAATCATAAGAATGTAGATTCGATCTCTCCTTTCAATAATCAACTTTATTTTTTGTAAGGAGATTATTCAAAGTGTTGTCTACCAAAAATACCTTCAATAATCTCCTATTTATTTTTTATGAGGGGATTATTCAAGATATTTTTTACAAAAAAAGCTTTCAATAATCACTTTAATTTTGTAAAAATTATTATTCAAGGTATTTTAGTCGATAAACGCCACTAATTTTTATCTTTAATAGCGTTTATAAGTACAAATACCGCTATTTAAATATTTAGTGATATTTTGATAAAAAAACAACTTAAGTTTCATAAAAACATAAAAGTTAACTACGTTTTTAAGTGAAACGTGGCCATAAAATTACTACTAATCTTTTATTTTTTTGTAGTGATAATTATAAGTCTTCATTTATAATTCAAAATTTTAATTTAATAAATTTATGTAATCATTTAAATAATAAATATCATCAAATTTAATTTGATATCAAATTTCAATACTTATAATTATTTTTTATTTTTAAACTATAATTTTTTGAAAAAAAAAATTGTGTACAGAACTTCACTCTATTGAACTGAGTGGTAAAAAAAAAAAAAAAAAGAACAGTACCCATGTGTTGTCATATCAAGTTCATAAAGCATTTTGGCAAAAGATTACCTTTGGGTTCAAAAAGCTTCTAAATATTTTCAATGAATGCATTGTACCGCGTACTTAAAAGATGCATTACAGAGACATTCTTTTTTTTTTTTTTTTTCCTTTGACATTAATTAAAATGATAAAATAAATTAAAAAGCCTTCCACAGTCTCCGATATTTCAATTATTTCACTTTAAATTATGATGTGATGATGATCGTTTTCCAAACCCATGTTACATCTACTGTGAAACCTAAACCCTAGGCTCCATCACTTATGATGCTAAGTGCATGCAACTAGATATTTAAATTGACACCCCATCAACAAAATTTTCCTTTTTTTTTTTTTTTTTGCCTTAGGACCAATCGTAGGTTAACAGGTTTATCATCTCATCCCCCATGGTCATGGCCCATCTAACTTGGATGGGCTCAGATTAGAATCTAGCTTGGCCCATCCAAGGATTGGGATAACAGCCATGGGCTCCATGTTCTCTTCCAGCTTTTCTTTTCTCCAAAAAGTTCAAGCGGACTACTGTAAAGTTTCAACAGCCTGATGATATCTCCAAACTCCAAAGCAGATTGGTATCATCTTCATTTGGTCCATAATGGACCCATGAGAACCAGCACTCCAGCTTTTCACTAATAAAAAAGAAAATGTTTAGTTCTAAGAAAGAAAAAGAAATGTTCAGACTATAAATGGCTTGTATAGCTTTTTTTTTTAATAATGGAAGTCGTTGTCTAAGGATAAAAAAAGAGATTTTAAAAATTGAAATTTAAATTCTAAACTTATTAAATATTATCATTTAATCAAACAAATAGATTCAATTTTTTTTTTACATTCAACTTTTTTATTTATCTTATTTCTGAATAAGTTTTTCTTTACAGGCCTCCACTGCCTAGGTTGATCCAAAATCACATTTGGATTCTGTGCTAATCAGGCCTCAGTTGGGCTTTGACTTTCTGCAAGGGAGAAGAAAATGACATTTCAAAAAAAAAAAAAAGAAGGCTTTATTGGCCATTATTTCATTCATGATTCAATGGTTTCAACTTTAAAGCTAAGCCCTTTTTACTATTTCAATTTTCATTTATGATGAAAACAATACTGGTGAATCTTAAACATTTGCATCTCAATGGGTTTTTAAATGTCAGAACAAGAAAAAAGTTTTGACATTAGCAGCTCTAAAAACTTTATTCATGACCATAAATAGCAATATTGTAATTTTTTTTGGTACATTGGATAGGAATAGTAATAAAGATGGAGATCGAAACTTTCACTTTACATGTTTTTAAAAATTTTTAACCATTTAATTCAAAAATATTTTTTTTTTAATTTTTTGAGCTATCATTATTATTCAAACTCAAAATCTTTAAAAGTGATTTTAGTACCACTAAACTAAAAATTTATTAGAACTAAAAATGTTTAAATTTTTTAATTATTTGAACTCAGGTATCTAAAAGTAATACAATTGAAACACAGAAAATGAATAAAAATGCAATCTTTTGCCCACTAAATTGCGTATTATGGAACTCCTCGAAGTGAATATCAGATTAGCTAATTGGATGAAGAAAAGCAAAGACAATGTGATCGCAACAGCCGACCACCATATCTATGGTAATTAGAAACAGAGCATCCTTAACATGAAATCTTTCGTCGACGCTGACCCATTGCCACATGGTATACAAAATTTTATACCAGATGAGAAGCTATGAATTAAAGTTGCTCTTTTTCAGCTTTGGCAACCTTCTTTTTTCCCATCAGTTTAGCTTTGCCTCCTTCCCTAGAAGATTTCCTAAACCCTCTTGTAAAGAAACAGTCAAGGCTCCATGATGTAGGAAAAAAAAAATTTTTTGTTTTTTATAAGAGAGAATGAAGCTTGAGGATAAAAAAAAAGTTGCAAGTATAACTTATTGAATACTATTTCATAAAATAATTGTATGAATTACTTAAATTAAATGTAAAATTTAAATATTTGTGTTTCATTTCATACCAATATATCATAGTAGATTAATAGTTGCTAAAATTTATAATGAAAGAACTACAAATTTATGAATCTCCTCAAAAAACAAATTAATATAGAAATGAATGTATCATTTGCAAATTACAAAACCTTGCTAATAACATTTATCATCTAAATTTGTATATAAAAAGGGTAAACCGCATCTACCCAAATATGAAATTTCAAGAAAAAAAGAGAGTATCACATAATTATACGTTGATGGTGGTTGGAACTAGAATATTGTCAGAAAATCCTAAAACCAAAAGGAAAAAAAAAAAAAGGATTTCAAAATTTTGATGTGGCAGATTCTGACTATCCATGGTGGCATTGAAAGTGAAATCCATAAAAGAGAATTGGAACCTGAATAAACTTGCGGGAAAGGAATAGGGAAAAGAATCATGTAGCCTTTGGGGAAAGACTTCCTAGGGATGGTTAATTCCTTTGAATTTTAACTCTTCCTACCCTCCTTCTACACGTATTCTTCACCCCCTTTCGCTTTAAATGTCTGCTGCAAAATTTTCAGCGCAATCAATCTCCTACATAGAGAGAAAAGAAACAGATGGATTTGCTTTCACCTCTTATTCTATTGATACTGTTAATGCTTTCATCAGGTAATCATAAATTCTCTTCCATTCTTTTAATTATATTAATGTAACAATGTCTAGTAACATAGTTTTATCTTAGATAAAGATTATATATATTCACTTCTACTTTTTCCATAGCACAGTACCATATTTTTTCTTGGACTTGGCAGGGCCAAAACTGCATGAATGTGCAAGAACCTTCACCATAATAAATAATTGCCGGGAAACTATCTGGCCTGCGATTATCCCTGGTGACAACTTTAATGGTGGAGGTTTTGAATTAAAATCACACCAATCTGTTGTCTTTCAAGCCCCAGTAGGGTGGAGTGGCCGCATATGGGGTCGAACCGGTTGCAAGTTTGACAAAAAAGGAAGTGGTTCATGCCAGACAGCGGACTGTGGCAACACCCTTAAGTGTAAAGCCTCAGGCAAAACCCCAGCATCACTTGCTGAATTTACCCTTGCTGCTATTGATTTTTACGATGTTAGCCTTGTTGATGGATTTAATTTGCCGATGGCTGTTACACCAATCAATGGTAGAGGAAACTGCTCCACTGCCGGATGTGATTCAGACCTGAGGGAAACCTGCCCTTCAGAACTGGCTGTTAAGGCCAGTGGAAAGGTTGTAGCATGCAGAAGCGCCTGCGATGTATTCAACACCGATGAATACTGCTGCAAAGGGACATATGCGAACTCTGTGGTTTGTCAACCTACATATTATTCCAAGAAGTTCAAGTCAGCATGTCCTGCTGCATATACTTACGCATATGATGATCCTACCAGTCTTTTCAATTGTGTTGGAACAGATTATGTTGTCACCTTCTGCTCAACCAGGTTGGTATATTTTATCTTCTCTTTCAGGTTCTATGACTTGGATTAAATACATAATTAAAAACTAGATTAAATTCAGTTTTGTTCATTTCATCTTTAGAACTGAATCATCAGAGGCGGATCTATTATAGGTTGAAGTAGGGTGACCATGGATATCCAAATATTGAATCCCTGAACACTCTTTCTTTTTGCAAAATTAATTAATAAATCTATCAGTTATTTATATATCATAATTCGACACTTTAAAAAAATTTTGAATCTGTCACTGTGAAGCATTGATTATTTAGCAAGTACTCAAAACTTCCCTGCCAATATTTTACCATCTCATTGTAACCCTGGTCAGGGAAATGCAAATCCCATTCAACAATCCTTTTTCAAAGCTATTTTCATATGTATTTTAAGCTCTCATTTTTACGTATTCTTCTGACATACTCCGAGTGTTGATTTCAGGAATCAACCGGTATGTACATACCATGATCGAAAGCTCGTCTGCACAAACAAAGCAATTGGCTTAAACCCATTGATAGGAAGATGGTGGCCTGCTATGCTTGCACTGCTATTAATGGCTAACCTGTGGATCATTTTATAAGGAAAAGTGAAAAACCAATCTTTGTTTTGGGAAATAGGACAATGATCCTTTTTTTTTCCTAACATGGCAAAGGATTCAATGATTGTATCCTCATCTTTCGGCACTTAAATGTTTAAAAGTGGTTGTAATTTGTAAATATAATCCATTCTTTAATTTACTTTTACTTGACAAACAAAAATGAAATGACTGCAATTTTTATTTCTGGCTAATTAAATCGTAATATTTTCTTTTCCATTTTCAGTCTTTTTGTGAATGTTATTGGTTAAAAGTCAGGAATCAAAGCCAAATTTATGGGCTTCCGTGAGCCTGACCAAAAAACAAATTTACATTGAGCTCGACAATTGGCTAAAATTTCAATGTTAAATGTCACGTGACAAATGCTTTGGATGGCCGATAAAAAATATTTAATCTCAAAATGATATGGCATGGTGAAAATTTATTTCCATCTACCGTCCAATTGAACTTTAAAAAATTTGTTTTTGGCCTAATGTCTTTGAATTGATTTTTGAGATACACAATTTGACAATAGATTTATTTTTTCATTTCAAAAATTGATCAAAAATTCACAAATAAACCAATTCAAGAGTGACACATTCCATAGATCCTCGAGCTTAGTCTAACAACTATTGATTCTGAATAGGAGTTTGAAATCCAACCTTGATTTGAATAAAATATTTTTATTTAATTTTAAATTTAAAATATATTAAAATATATTAAAATATTAATATATGTGTTTTTTTTATATATATTTTGAAACCAATAAAGCTTTAATGGATGAGATTGAAAGGGCCCAATCGGAGCTTGATATTTGGAAATACCAACAGAACTTGGCCTGATTCGATCGGGCTCATGTACATCTCTAAGGCAATGGTCCAAACTCCAAATGACCTTTCTAATTCGATAAAAGTAGATCATTCATTGAAAGGCTCAAGCCCATTAAACCAACCAATTCAAGTCCATTTTTCTTTTTTTTTTTAATTATATTTTCCATCAAAAGAAAATATATGTATACAATATATATCTATCTAATCGTATCTCTCTCTATCCTCGAAAAAATTTCGGAAATCTGAAAAAAGAGGGAGAAATGGCGAGTGGTGGAAAAGTGTCTTTCAAAGTCACTCTTACCTCTGATCCAAAGCTCCCTTTCAAAGTGTGAGGTTTTTTTTTTTAATACTATTTTTTCGTTTTTGATCGAGTGCTTGATTAATTTTCTCAAATTTCGGTTATTAATCTCGATTTATTTTTATATAATTATGCAAAATGCAGGTTTAGCGTTCCTGAAGCAGCCCCATTTACGGCTGTCTTGAAATTCGCAGCCGAGGAATTCAAAGTCCCTCCTCAAACCAGCGCTATCATCACCAACGGTAAATTGTTTCTTTCGTCCTATTTTGTCCTTTTAAATTTTTATTTGATTGTTAATTAAAATCCAAATTTTTTGTATGTGATTTTCTGTTAATTTATTAATTATATACTGTATTTTTTGAATAAGAATTTGGGAATTTAGAACTGGCTCAGATTGGCAAATTTGCCTCCTTTTTAAAGAAAAAAAAGAATTTCATAATTAATGAAGTGGATTAGGAAGAACTCATTGTAGTAAGAACTATTTTAAGGTCATTATATGATGAAAAATTACGTGATCAAAATGGTTGATTGAGTTTTATAATTTGATAGAATTGGACTCATTTTGTCTTGAAAATTTGTCAATGTCAATTTGTTTATCAATTTTCTATGAAGTTGTTTCAAGTCTTTGTGTGCCTCGTTTGGGCCATTTTTTTTGTTCTTTGCTTTACGTCCTTGTTTCCCAACTCGGCATTTGTTAGTACTCGCTTGTTAGTGATTGGAAACATTGTGTTAATTGCATGAGAAATTCATGTTCTAGGGTAAAGGTTACGCAACACTTTTCAATAAGCAATCTTTTTTCTTACTAGGTGAACCTAGATAGACAAATTACAGGGTGCTAGGTCTTATTGATTTGTAATAACGTGAGAGAGTTGTACAGAGGGGCTTCTTTCCATCCTTGTGATGTAGTCTGAGATTGTTTGCGTATGGCTGTTCTATCAGATCGGTAAAAGAAACTAGCTGGCAAAGATAATGGAAAGATACTGTATGGCCTGCAGAAAACCATTAAAAACTTCCGAATAAAGTTCTCCATGTTTGAAATGGAGCCTTCTGTTTTGTTTGAACTTTGTTGGATCCTGTTAGTCTATAAATTATCCTTCTCCTTATGAAATTCCAACTAAGGGGCAGTACTCAATAATTAAGAGACCTGGTTCCCATAAGGATCTATTGACTTTTTGAGCTCATCAAAATGGATCTGAAATCAATTATATAGCATACATAATATGTAAAGAGAGAAGGCAGAATTGGATTTCACTAAGTTTGGAGAGACCAACTCAGTTTTGAACTTACAAAAATAAAAAAACTAAACAAGACAATAAGAAGTTACATCTTATTTCTATGTATTAGTCTTTTAGTTCATATTTGAATTTGGTATTCATATTCAACTCACATCTTCTCTTTTTACTTTAAAACAAGCTAGAAACAAAGGTGCATCTCTAAATATCTTCTTATAATTTTTCTCTTTTTTTTCTTTTACTTTTAACTATTATTTTCATAAATTATGTATTTGAGCATGTAAGAGGCTAGTTGATAATTACCTAAAAAACATTAAAAATGAATTCAATTTTTGTGAAGTCTAAACTATGCAATGGTTAATCGTTAATGAGCAACATTTTCATACTATTTTTTGTTTCTATTTATTTTTTATTGATTATATGTTCTTTCTGAATACAGATGGTGTGGGAATCAATCCTCAGCAAAGTGCAGGTGTGCTGACACTTACTCTTTGTTAACTAGTTTCATTGTTTTAGAGCATCATTTTATTTGCTCTTCTTTATTGAGTCTCATGGAAATTTACCTTTTCTTTAAATTTTGCACTTGAAATTAGATCCATTCTGGATTTGAACTAAGCATCTGCACCTTTATTTTTGGAGAATCCTGTGTAATAGCAGTTTTTAGAATCTGCCAAAGAGAATTATGAATATTTTATATATAACCTAGGCAGACTGGCACTCCTCTGCAAGACTGCAAGTTATTTACTATTATCCAGACTTTCAGAAAAGCTTCATGATGTGAATTTCAGTCATGTCCTTGCTTTTACTATCTGTCCTCTTCATGTCTTACCCTTATGATGGATGAATAGCATAAGAATAGCAAGAGTCTTCAATAGTACCAAAACCTATAATGTAGTTGATTTTACCATAGTGTACCATTGCTACCATTTGGCTCAGAAAACTATATCTGATGTCCATCCTCTGTTATTTTAACGAGTCCATTCTTCTCCTATTCTTTAATTGCATGCAGGCAGCCTTCATAGCAATAACTAGTCAGTTTGTAGTTAAGCCAGTAAATTGTTCAAAAAGGAAAGGAATGGTAATTGTACTTTTGTGGTGCTTTATGTTGACTTCATGAACTCACAAAAAGGTTCCTTAAAACTTAGATAAAGAGAATCTCATCTTAGTTGTGATCCAACCTTGTTCATGTACTAGCTCCTTAGGCGAAAAATGCAATTATGCAGTTAGAACAATGAAAACATTTTGCACGTTGTTTATGATTTATGTTTACCTATACTTGATATGCTTTTGCAGGAAATGTCTTCCTCAAACATGGTTCTGAACTTCGCTTGATTCCCCGCGACAGGGTGGGAGCCTTTTCAATGGTGAAAAGTTCGTTGTTATCAGAGTGAGAAGACAAGTTATGACCTTGTTTGGTTATGTTGGATCTATTTTCTTAGTATGTTTGTACTTTTACTCAAGTGTGTGTAGAACAGAGCTGATAACATTTTTTTTAAAGAAATGATATAAGAGCTCTATAATTTATAGACCATTAATGTTATGTACGGACTTATGGTGCGTTTACTTGTTAGTACGCCTTTTGTCGTGCTGCTTCTGTTTTTTATCGCTCGCAAACTACTTACTGCAGAAAAAAAAAAAAAAAAGTCGAAGTTTGTTATTCATACCGTCCATAACCAATTTTTTGAAACCGGCCCCAAGGATGAACCGTTGAGAACTCTGATTTTGTTCAATCGGTCTTGGAAATTGGAAATGGATTTTAATATTAAATGCATGGTTAACAAAAAATATGCATTAAATTTAATGGGATGATTTTTAATATTTCCAGGATAATTTCAACACATTGTAATTGGAACTGTCTTTCAGGCAGGCCACTGCATGCAGACTACCCCAAATAAGTGAGTATGAAGAACAATGTCTAAAAGGAATAGCTGTTGTCTTTGACCAATAAAACGGTGTACCATCACCACCAATGGTCTGCTGCTTTCATCTGCCAAGGTGCGCCTTTGTCAATTTCATATGTGGCTTTAACCCCAGACTCCAAAGTTGCCATAAAACTCTAAATTAAACGCCGATGGACTATTTTGCCTTTTTCAATCTGATTTCTTAACCGCATGGTCGCTCGAACCCCGTATCTAGAAACAGCACAGTTACTGATTTTTTTTATAAGAAAAAAATTCAAAAATAAATTAATTTTTTAATTTTTTTAATTAAAATAAATATATTATATTTAATAATTTAAAATAAATAATTATAAATTATGCATTCAAAATAATTTTAATAAATTATCACTTATAAAATTTATACTCAAAATCTTTTTTTTTAAAAAGATAAATTTAAATCAATAGTACCTATCTCTTTTTCCAAATGGACCCAAAGACAAGTCACCGATTTATATAAATGAGGTACTGGTCCACCATGGACACCACAATTATTGCCGTAAGTACGGACAAAGGCATTTAAGTTTTAATTTACGTCTAAAATGGCTTTTTAGACGTCCAATTAGTTTTCTTATATAAAACAAACTGTCAATAAAAAATATTATAGTGGTTGCAATTTTGAAATTTAAATTTTAAATTTAATTAAATATTATTTTTAAAAAAATTATATTAATCAATTAACTTAAAATTTTAATTTAATCAAAGTGTATTATATGTATTTCATATTAAAATAATTGAATTTAAATTTTTATAATTTCAAATTATTAAAGGAAAAATATTAGTATTTCAAAATTAAATTTATTAGATTTGACACGTGTCATTCTTTTAATTAAATTTAGTAGTATTTGAATTTCCTTGTTAAGTCACTTTCAGAAAATGTAGTACCAAAAAGAAAATCAAAAGTCATGAAGACTAATCAATCACTGATTTGGTTACAAGCTTATGTCTGCATAACAGTGTTGCCGCTGAATCTATTGGCCTACTTAAAGAAAGTAGACCCATGCAGTCCCCCAGCTAACCACCCATTTTATTCATTTTACGGCTCGGGGGTGGAGTTTGAAATTTGGAACATCAAGCCACAGTCCAAGCACTTCAAATTTAATGGATCTCGTATAGACTTTTTGTTAAAAAAATCTCCACCTAGATTTAGTTTCTTGCAATTTTAAATCATGAGATGAATGCTTACCTAACTATATAATAGGACAATTTTGAGAAAATATAAATCCTATTTATAAAAATAAATAAAGGTTTCATATTTTATTTTTTTAAAAATATGATATATGAGGATGAATTTTTTTTAAATAACGCAAAAATTGTTGTATAATTAAATTTCTATTATTGAAGTAAAAAGATATGTAAAACTAATTATAATTAATATTATTTTTTAATATATGATTAAAATTTTATTTTCTATCATAATTATAATTATTTTATATTATCAATTTTTATTTTTTCAAAATAATATTTGTTGTACAAAATTTAAACATAACGTTTCATGTTTTCTTTTAACTTTTTTTTATTAATTTTACACATTTAATATAATTTTAATGGATTTAATTTTAAAAATTCTTTTTATGTAATTTATATCATAAAAGTTAATTTATCCATCAATAAATATATTTTCAATTTAATGATGTAGTTATAATTTTTTATTAAGTAAATAAATTATTATTGATATTTTACAAATTTTTTACTTTTAAATAACATTAAAATTATCAATTTGTATAATTACTCTAATATGATTATTTTGATATTTTCAAATAAAATAATATTTAATTTTTAATAATAACAAAAACAATTATTTATTTTCGTCTTTTTAACCTAGTGGCTAAGAAAGCTTAGAAAAACATACAAGGTAAGAGTTTGAATCACACCATTTTCATCCACTATCTAATAAATTAAAAAAAATTATTTTTAATTCTTCAAAATTAATAATCATTAATAAAATAAGGTAATTGCAAACCATGAGTGAAAAGAATGCTGTAATAATAATATCATTAAATTATCATAATAATATTGAAATTGATACCATGAACATTCATTGTTTATCATTTTAATCCAATATCTAAATAATTAAATAAAAAATTGGATTGACAAATTTTATTTCGTAAACTCTTTCTTCTTTTGGTAACGACGATTAAAACTGGAGTGTACTTAACGATTTTGCTACTCATATCTCAAAACTTATAACTTTTTCTCTTATTTTTATGTTCAGATTTTTTTTTTTATTAAAAATACTAATAAGATAATAAGGCAGGTTATGATATATAAGTTGATTTTTTATAAATATATATATATATGAAGTTAAAAGAAGTTGAGTTAATATAAAAATGATCCATGTAACATATATTTTATGTCTATTTAGTTCTTAAAAAAAATAAAATTTTCAATTTGATACTCTTAACTCTTATTCCAACGTCTAGTTATATTAAATTTATACCGTTAATCAATTTATTGATATAATATAAATACTTAATAAAATATTGATATGTATCAAAATATCAATCAATACCATATCATTGATTGTCACATTAGCATTGAAAGAAAATTTTAAACATTTTAAAAAATTCACAAAAATTAAAAAATATATATTTCTTTAAAAAAAGTTTTAAAAACTAAAACATTTTTAAAATTTTTTAAAATTATGAAAACTTAAAAAAATTCAAACAATTTCAAAATTTTAATAAAATAAAAAAATTCAAAAAGATTTTGAAAATTTAATATAAATGAGAATTTTAATAAAAATACATTTTTTTAAATTAAAAAAAAGATTCACTAAAACTTAAAAAATTTAAAATAAAAAAAATTAAATTTTTTTAAAAAATATAAAAATGTAAAAAAAAAATTAATTGTGAAAATTTTCTTTTTTTTGGATCTTACAATTTTAAAATTCTATATATTTTATGAATTTTTCATATATTTTTTTATTTTTTTAGATTTTTATTAAATTTTAAGTTGTTTATTTTTATGAAAATTTTTTAATATTTTAAAAATATTTCAGATTTTTTAAAAATTTTAAGTTTCAAAAGCTTTGAAAATTTTAAGAATTTTTAATAAAATTTTAATTTTAAAAAATAGATTTTTTTAATTTTCAAAAATTTTCAAAAATTTTAGATTTTTTTTTATTTTCAAAATTTTTAAATTTTTGTGAATATTTCTAAATTTTAAGAAATTTTTTATTTTTATTAAAATATTGATATAACAATTGATGATACAACATTAATTGAATTTTTTAACATATATTAATATTTTATTAAATATTTATATCATATTAATACATTAACAAATGATATTAATTTCAGATATCAAAATAAACGGTGAAATAAAAGCTCGAATAATAAATTAATAATTTTATTTTTTAAAATATCAATATGATAAAAAAATTATAGTATAAAAGCTATTTTTATTTTTAACCTTAGGAATTTTTACTCTGACCTTACGGAAATAGCGTCACGGAGTCAACAAACATTCTCAAACAGCGGGGTAAATAGGTAAATATGGAAAATTCTTTCAGCCCAGCCACCGATCACACATTTCCGAGAAAGCTGATAGAATCATGGAGCGAATGTCTCGGAGCGTTTTGAGCTCCTCCTTTTGGACCTTTCCGTGTCTTTTTTTTTTTTTTTTTCTCTTTGCTTCAGATTATTACAGATTCCTCCGCGTGGCAAGTCCTTTGCCCTTTTCCACTTGACTATTTTGCCCCTTTCCACTGCAAATGTGGAAATTTTTTCCTCATTAAATACGAGGGCTCCAGTCCCACAGAGATAGTGAGAGTGACGTGGTTGACCATAATTTCCACGGTGCTATTCAAATGCAAAATTACTTAATTTTCCTCATTTTTTGCTTCTGTACTTCATAAATCCAAAAAGGAAAATTTAACCCTATAAATATGCAAAAATTTATCATATTGTATACAATGTTAAGTTGGATAATTAATTATCTTATAATTTAAGTTGACACGAAAATAATAAATGATTTAATTTATGTTTAAGTTTTAAACACTTTTTTCATGTAAAAATTGAGTAAATAATTAAAGCATTTTTACATAAATTTTATTGTAGAAAAAAGTTTTTTAAAAAATTAAATAGCTTGATGAACAACAAAACCTTAGATGAAGATATATTAAAAAAAAAGTTTTTTTTTTTTAATTTCAACTCTAAAATTCTGATTCATGTTGAAAGATAAGAAATATCTAAAAAAATATATTTTTGTGATATGAATATGCACAAAATTAGAATATTTATATAATAAATAATTCTTAATTTAAGTTTTTGGCAATGCCATGAAGATGTGTGAACCAAATATATCATATATATGGACATTTAACAAATAAAAATTGATTTTTTTGTATTTAAAAAAAATAAAATTTTTATCGACAATCTTATAATTTATTGATAAAATATTAAAATTTTAATTTTAATAATTATAATTTAAATTTTAACCGTTTCAAACATAAAAAATTAAATTTCTTCATCAATGAAATATTAAATTTTGTAAATAATTACATGATCTATCATTAAAATATTAAACTCTTAATTTTAATATTTAAAATTCAATTTTTTATAACTTTACATATAAAAAAACTTCGTCGGAAGATTAAAATCTTTATTAATTAAATCAGCTTATCCGATGACCCAATCGTAAATTTCAACTTTTTTTAAAAATAAATATGCATGACATAGAACCACAATGCAAATCGCAGTATGGAAGGATCTCATTCTGATAGGATGGGCGGATCCCACTACAAAATAGAAAGCAGTAAAGATACGAATGGAGATACGACAAAGTTCCATGTGAAATGTGAAAGTGAGTGGAGCCAAGCAGGCAGCAGCCATGGCCATGGAAGGTGAGGTCCCTAAAGGTGCATAAAGGGGCACCGTAAAAGGAGATGGTCCGCCCGCAATGGGTGGAAGGGTACAACCGTCCAAAATACACAATTATGCACTAATCACAACGGTATTACCCGTTGTAGCCGATCAACGGAGCCCGAGGCAACGCACTCGCTGACGGCTGTAGCCGTTTCTGCCTCGCTCACCCTCTCTCTCTCTCTCTCTCTCTCTCTCTCTCTCTTACTTTGACAGCATAGTGGATTGGGATTAATAATTTTAAAATTTGAATAATTTTAAAATTAGAAGAATTTTAAAATGTTAATATTTTAATATGTGTCAATTCAAAATGGTATAATTTATAATTGTATTATTTGAATAATTATTTTTTAAAATTTTAAATATTGAAATTTGATTAAATAAAAAATAATTATAATAAAAAACAATGATATTAGAGATAAAAAGTAAATATTAAAAATATATATACAATTAAGTGTCATTATATTTGTAAAAATATGTAAATATTATTAATAATATGAAAAATATAAATTTTATAATGACTTTTATAGTTAAAATTGAAAAAAAAAACAAAATTTAGCTAAATAAAAGAAACATAATAAATGTTGACTTCTTACTATAAAATCAAGAAACTTTACAAAATTCTTCTCTTTAGATAAAATTTAAAATTAGAATATAAGCCTCTTAAAATTTTTCATTCAAATTTCAAAAGTTTTGATAATTTCAATTTTTATTTTATCAAACAGGATAATTTTATTTTAGAATTTCAAAAGTCTTCTTACAAATGAAATATTTTATTGAAATCTTTCATCTAAACGTACTTGAGTGTTTTTCTCAAAATAATAAAAAAAATTTTTATGGATAATTTTGTTATTTAGATTCTATTTAATTGTATTTTTGTATTTTTTATTGTTTAACAAAAATGAATAGAAGAAAATAATATAAAAAAATAAAAAATTAATATCATAAATAATTTTTAAATTAAAATAAAATATTTAATATAATATTTAAATTTAAAAATTTTTTAATGTGATACCTAAAATATAAATTTATTAATTAATGTGATATGTTATTTATTCCTAATTATTTGAAATTAATTTCATTAAAAGTAAGTATTATATTAGTTAATATATTTATAATTCAAACATTATATTAAAATTTTTAAATTTTTATGTATTATATTAAATATTTTATTATAATTTAAAAATCATGATATTAATGAAAAATAAAACATCTATCAAATATAACGAAGATTTAAATTTAATTTTGTTGAAAAAAATGCATTTTATCCAACCAAAATTTTAAAAATTCATTAAACAACTAAAATGGGATTCATTATTGGCGGTGCCAAAAATTGACAACTTCTAAACTTTTTTTTGTTTTGTTGCAAATGAGGATTAGTGTTCTTATAAGGAGGGAGGAGGGATGACGAGGTCGAATTCATGTCTACATAACTTTTAATTCGTCTCTTAATCATTAAATTAAAAAAAAATTAATTTTTTTATTATATATTACATGATGTAAACAATTCTTTCAATTAGACCTACATTGCTTTCTTTTTCATATTTATTGGGACACCAATTTTTGTGGAAATTTAAATCTACAAGTTTCCTATGATGTACTTAACTGATTTTCTTATTGCTTTAAATAAATTGATACAAAAAATTATTTTGTACGTTGCAAAACCTAAAAAGCGGTTTCGCTCTTCGTGGAAAAAAGTTATAATTTAAAATATCTTAAAAGTTGTATTTTGTAAGGTCCAAGTTATTGGTATTTGTATAGTGAAAAAATTAATTATTTATATATTTATACTATATTTTTTATAAAATACATGTTATATTTTGTATTAATATCAAAATATAAAATATATATTTTTTAATTTTCTTGAATTTATTTATAATTTTTATTAAAATTTAAAATTATATTAATTTTATATTTTTTATTATATCATATGTTTAAAATTTTCGTATCTAAATAACGGTAAAGATATTGTTATGGTATCAAATCAGCTCAGTTGGAGCCACACCAACTAAAAGCCAAGCCAATCTTCTCTCTGCAATCTCAGTGGAAAACAACAAAACAAAAAATTATACTCTTATAATACTAAAAAATAAATAAAAAAATAAAGAAAAACTCCTGACATCAGTCCAGACACTTCCCAGTTTCAGACAAAGATAAAATCTCCACAAAAAACCAATTAACCAAACAGAAAATAAAAAGAATCATCTTTTTCTTCTCTCTGAGTTTCTCTTTGCATGGCAGCTCACATTGTTACTTCCATGAAACCCAAGAACAACAGCAACAACAACGGTGGCAGCAATGGCTACAGCAGCGAGAGCAGTAGCGGAACCAACAGCAACTCTCCAAGCCCACCTTTGTCGCCGCCGCAACCACGTCTTACTCCGACTCTCCCTCAGTGCCGCCGCCGGCTTCGTTCGAAGACCCATTCCTTCGTCCGCCGTGAAAACCTTGGTTCTGGCCTGAACTTACGGCGGAATCTCCGGTACTTGTTAGTTCTTCCACTTTTGTACGTTTCCGGCTTGTTCATGTGTGTCGGTCCATTTTCTGGGCTTTTGGGTTACGCTTCTGTTCCTGGATCAGTTTATCGTAGCCATGATAATTTTCAAAGGCTTTGGGATGATATTCGCTTTGATAATTCTTCTGCTCTTCAGGTTCACTTCCTCCACTTCTTTCTCTTATTTTTTGCTTTTGAATTTTTTTCTTTGCTAGTGAATGCTTCTTGATTGCAGCATTTGGTGTTTATGATGATGGTAAAGCTGGTTGCTAGATTTTAGATTATAAAGGCTAAATTTTTCAAATGATCTTAATTTTTATGTGAATGGATTTTTTTTTAAGTAAAGGAAATTACTGAGCTTTTTTTTTTTTTTTTGACAATGTTTGCTTTTAGTTAAAATGGGTATTTTTTTAATCATAATTTTTTGCATTTAAAGGTTCAGATTTGAGTTATATGATCAGTTGTTTTGCTAGTCTTTATTTGAGTGTCCTTTTCTAATTGGTCGCCCACCAAACATAAGACAAAGTTTATCATAAAATGATTCGGTTTCTTGGACAGAAGAAACTGGTAGTAAATGGAAATTGATCATGAAATGAGAAAGCAAAGAAGTTTGATGGGAAAAAGATAGGACTTTAAAAATAAATTGATTAGTGGAGTTTTGAACTTTTTACTAGGAAAATGATGTTGTTGATAAGAAACTTCTCATTTTATGGCTTATGCCTAAAATCAAACATCTTTTATCTTTTCTGCATTTATTCTTTGTTATACTTGGTTAGTGTTGGTTGCAACAGAGATTTCAAAATCTACTTTTGAAAGGGATCACTCTAGGTTTCAGCATAACAAGACAGCGACTTAGATGGAGTTAATTTGAAATTCTTTGTTTGTCCTATTAACTCTACATAGAAAGCCCTGCTACAAAAGAGACATTGAAGTAGAAGAGAAATGTATCATGTTGTCTTGGATTTCAGTGCCTTTAGTAGGATTCAAAGGTGAGATATTTCTGCAATAAGCTGAGATAATATGCTTTTTCTTGCTGCAGTTGTCCTCTGTGTGGAAATATAAAAGAAGGCTGAAAGTACAGAAACCTTGTCCAAATTCAACAGCTAGAAGTCATTTCTCCATGTACAGACCTAGCATAATGGGTAATTTCTTAATGAGATGGCTTTTCTGTTAGAGTTTTATGATTGTTTAGTTTCTTCAAAGAGAATTGTTAATATTGGAGTTCAGGAGCGGCTGTTGCATGATTTTTCCTACATGTTAGGCATAACTAGTGAAGGATGGGGTAGGAGTGTAAAATTTCTTACCACTGTGTTTATGTAAGTTTTGTTATTTCTAGCCATTGACAAAATCAGTCATTAGACTTTATCCAACCCCTCCCTTGCAGATCTTTTATAATCTTTGACGAGCTCTAGGTTTTTTGATGTGCTAGTGCTTAAAAGGAGAGAAATGGGCTCATATTTGTATGATAATTCAATATTTGTTCTGAATTTCAGAGTCCACTGGTTCTAGTGGTTACCTGATCGTTGATGCTAATGGTGGCCTTAACCAACAACGTTCTGCGGTATGCTATTAGATTCATACATTTTGGTTTTCAACTGTGCTTTTACTTATTTTTTAAAATTTAACAGATGTGCTTGATTCTCACCATTTGACAGCTTAGTGCAATGTGCAGATAAAGCTTATTGTTTCCTATTGCTTATCTGATTGTCAAAATATTTGTTCTGTCATGTGCATGTAAACATTGTTAAGTTTTTTTTTTCTTTAGATATGCAATGCAGTGGCTGTTGCTGGACTCTTAAATGCAATACTAGTTATTCCTCAGTTTGAACTCAACAGCGTTTGGAGAGATCCCAGGTATACTGTCATTGACTCATTGTCTCCAAATTAACTGAAGGATATTGAGAAACCTGACGCTTAAAAACTCCACTGTTTTGCAGTCAGTTTGGGGATATATATGATGTGGATCACTTCGTAGACAACCTTAAAGGTTATGTAAACATGGTTAAGGAGTTACCTGAAGCATTGATGGAAAGATATGATCACAACATTTCCAATATTCCAAATCTCCATGTCCAAGCTTGGGCTCCTGTAAAATATTACTTGGGAGTTGTTCATCCCATTTTGAGGGATCAAGGGTATGTGCTATATTATATCTTCTATATCTAATTTTGTCATTAATAAAGTAGACTAGCAAGCAGTGAACTGAAGGGAGCAGCTTGTTGAATAAAAAACAAACACCTTTTGTTTCCCATTTCTATAACACCTTTAGTTCTAGATGTTTAACCAAAATTCTGATCAAGTATACTTCTGATTTATTTGTGATGGTTATATGTTTGATGAAGGGTTATCCGCATTGCACCCTTTGCTAATAGATTGGCAATGAATGTCCCACCTCATATTCAGTTGCTAAGATGCATGGCCAATTATAAAGCGTTGAAGTTCTCTCTACCTATATTAACACTTGCTGATAAACTAGTCAATAGGATGATTGAGAGGAGCTCGAGGACTGGTGGAAAATATGTTTCTGTCCACCTGAGGTTTGAGCAGGTATGGTGCTAATCCTTATTTTACCTTTACTAAAGAAAGCTATTCATTTCCCAAAAGAACCTAATTTGATGATTAATTGTCTCTTCAATTTTAGGATATGGTGGCCTTCTCATGCTGTGTGTATGATGGAGGAGAGACTGAGAAATTCGAAATGGATTCTTTTAGAGAAAAAGGGTGGAAGGGGAAGTTTAAACGAAAAGATCGTGTCATCGTACCTGCTCTGAATCGAGTCGAAGGAAAATGTCCTCTAACCCCTGTGGAGGTACCTAATAAAAGTCCAATCCTTTTGTTGCTTCTCCAACAATAATTTATTTAAATATTTCATTCAACTTTTTTGGGCACTGGAGCCATACTATTTAAAGCAAAGGCTAAGTTTAGATCTGTTGCAGCTCAAAATTTTGAGCTTTTCATCTTGTTCTGTTAGTGTTTTTATCAATTATTTAGTTCGAGGTGCTACAAGGGTGTAAGAAAGCTAGTCCTAGTTTGAACTTTGATGCTGTATAGAAAACCAAGTGACTGATGGAAGTAAAATAACTCAAAAAATAGCTGAAAGACAGATGAAGTCCTCCATAACAATTTGGATTAGGCTTAAGCTTTGCTATGTCGGATATTCATCCTACATTTTTTGGTATAGCTTATGTTTTTAAGACTTTATCTCTCTCCTATATTGACTAGCTGACAGCAGCATTTGAACATATCTTTCTTCCTTGACCATTATCTTTGTAGAATGAATGCTGCGAGTGAGAACATGCTTGAGTACCTTTATTGTTGTATTAATTTTTGAACTCCTTAGTTTCTTCAAATGCTGGGCATAATTAGATTTGGAATTTTTTAATATCTCAGTTATTCAATGTATTATGCTCGTCAAACCATAAAAGAAATCTCTCTATATATGGCAACACACACCATATTCAGATAGTAGCTAAAATAAAGCAATTGTTTCAATAACATTTTAATTTTTATACCACTTCTTCTCTAATTTAACTGTTTTCAGTGTGCTATGGAATGCTTATTCTTTTTTAAACTTATCTTTTGTATTTCTTTGTAATTACTGTATGGTATATGCTTGTCCATTTTTGGCAAATAATAACTCCTTCTGCACAATGTTTTTCTTGTCAGCATAGGTTGGACTGATGCTACGTGGTATGGGATTTGACAATAACACTTCAATTTACTTAGCCTCTGGGAAAATTTACCATGCAGAAACACATCTAGCTCCTTTGTTAAAGATGTTTCCCCTTCTTTACACCAAGGAGTCTCTTGCTACACCTGATGAGCTTGCTCCTTTCGAGGTAAATTTTATGCCTCCGTCCTTGCAATATTTTAGGTTTGAGATTTGTTTGAACGAGTCATAGCGTGGATTTTTCTCCTGTAAGTTAACTAGTTTGCCAATAAGTTATCATTAACAGTTCTGTCATTCTGAATCACGAATACTCAGATCCAACATGAGCAGTAGATTTTCTTTGTTACCAAGAGCTAATGTCTAAACTGAAACGCTAAACTCAGAACCTTTAATTACTAGTTCCAATGTTACATGTCTTAGCCTGCTTTCTCCCTTGATTGAATCCTTAACATTTATTTGCTGTTATTAACTGCACTGAAACAGTTTGTGTTAGATTAATTGAGCAAGTTATTCAAGCTTTTTCTAATTTCTATTCTTAGCCTCAAATCATCATGTATATGATCTGTAGTAAGATTTTAGGGTGGAAAATTTTTCCTTCTATGAAATTGTTGATATACTTCTAGCTTAGAGACATTGGAATAACTAATTAATAGCTGGGGACTTAAAAGGGAAAATTTCAGCTTATTTTCTCTTTACTCTGCCTCTAACTAAATGAAGCAGTTGACTATTTGTCCTGCTATCACTAATTCCTTTAGCAACAATAATTATGTGGAGAAGTTGGACAACAATCCTAATATCCAGCTTTATGAAACTGGAATATCCAGCTGCATCTTTAAGGTTTATTTGGGTTTGTCCTCTTGTCAGTGAATGATTTAACAGAATTGAACAAAGTGTTTTATTCTATTTGTTTGCCTATGCCTTTTAATCTATTTAGTTTTTGTGGTTTCTCCCTGGTTCGTTGACTGCACAAACAAGTCAAGTGAATGATCTCCAAATTGACAGATCTCAGAACAACTTTGACTTATATTGATGAAATATTTTATTCTTTAAAGAAGCAAACCCTTACAAAATCTGTTTAACATCCTCTGTTTCTCTTTGATAGGGATATTCTTCAAGGCTGGCAGCTTTAGACTACACAGTAAGCTTGTTTAGTGAGGTGTTTGTTATAACCCAGGGTGGAAATTTTCCGCATTTTTTGATGGGCCACCGAAGATTCCTTTTTGGTGGACATGCAAAGACTATTAAGCCTGATAAACGCAAGCTTGTGGTTCTGCTGCAGGACATGGGCATCAGGTATTGAACTCTCAACTTCTGGAGTAACTACACCTTATATAACCATGTAGGATTATGGGCAACAATGATAAATTTCAAGGATACTGGACTTTGAAAAATAATATACATCTTGGACTTGAGCTTTGTATAAATAGTTGTCGGATGGAAAAAAAAATCCTAGGAGGAGAATGGAGCAGTTTTAGGTCTCTATATTTATTTCTATGGATCTGTCAAGCTCAATATGCATGTTCGCTTTTTGTCACTAATGTATAGGTATAAAACATCTATGTTCTCGATTTGCAGTTGGAAAGCTTTTAAGGATGAGATGGAAGTAATGCTCTTAGAAAGTGACCGCAAGGGGATGATGGTACCCAGAGTTAAAAAATTCAACAGAAAAACTTCCATATACACTTATCCCTTGCCAGAATGTGCATGTCTCCAGCATTCAAATAATTCAACACTGAAATTAACTGATGGTGCTAACGATCTTGATTCTCACCATGAGCCTACAAGATAATAAGTAAAATTGATACTTCATTGGAGTCCTTTACAGTGCAATCCTCAATCATATACTTCCAAGTGCATTGTTGCTGCATTTACCATCTGTCCGTGGTTGTACTACACCATTGTTGTGCTATCTGATCTGCAAAGACAGAGAGGAATTGCAGTTAATTAGGGGGGCAACATGCAGGTTTTCCAATTTTGATCATGTCAAATGTTCCTAGTCTGACAATGGTACTTTAGTTTTGGTTTTGCCTAAAGATGCAAATTTTGTTTTGCTTGCAGTGCGGATGTAAGTAACAAGATGGAGGTTGATTTACAAACCCTGATCAAATGTGCCAGGGGTTGACACTATTCTTTTGTTTTTTCATAGTTTCACCTATAGCAGGAGCAGGACAGCTTTCATGCTTGTTCTTTTCGGATAAATTTCTGTAAATTTCTAATAGTACTGTATCTCATGACATTTTTTGATATGGCAACCAGACTAGCTGGTATTTTCTTGGGTGGAAATGCAATTGTGAAAGGTTTTGTTTGCAAAATGAAGTGCTTTAAACGTAGTTAATGAAAGATAATTTTTCCATTTATTTCTGTCAGACTGGGATTAGGAGGGTGAATGAAACAATTACGGGAAATATGCTAGTAGCCTAGTAGGTAGATTTTGTGATTTTATGGAGACTATTTTGACGATTTCATTAAAATAAAAATTTTCTATATAACTCATTCCATGTGGTTTTCAAGATGCAGAGATAATTTGCGTTTCGGCCAAGGCTGCCAAGCAATTTGGAAAAGCTTGCATTTAAGAATTTCCAGTGCCACCTGGGTGACTGGTAATCCCTTTCTCTGGCGTATGTTTTGATTCCTCTCGGATCTCACTGAAAGTCTGCCTCACTTTACTCGATACTCGGTTGTCAGTCCTGAAGTGCAGTTTGGCTGTGAGTTGTGAGTTTAGAAACATTCTAAAAGAGCACCGAGTAATATATGGGAAAACATTATTTGAGACGTTGATTCATGGGCTACCAGAGAAGGACATGGTAAAGTTTAGCATCCATTCCTGTTGCCAAACACGTTCATGCTATCTCCCTGTCTTAAGATCAGAAAAGGTTATATTAAACAATTAACATCCCTATATCAATATTTTCTTAAAACATGAAGAAATTGATGATGGTTCAGCTTTATTTCATTTTACACACCAGAGTTTGTTTGTAGTTTGAATATTAAACACGTTTCCTCTCAATTCCCATTGATGAACGCCTAATTGCAACCTCTTCACAAGATCGTTCCGAAAGTAGTGATACTTTGAAATGCTTATGTTGACGTCGGGAATGCGAGTTAGTTTTTAGTGAGGACAGTTGAGAAGGAACTAGTTTCAGAAGTTGGAAAGATCTCCATTGAGATTCCCAACTGAAGGATCCTGCCTTTACACGCAACATGGTGAACCTAGAGTCAAATATCTGCTTTTTTAAATTAACGAAAAGCTGAAGGGAGCAGAACCATTCTTTTCCCGGATAGCTGTAGCCAATAATGATATCCAGTTGCAGAAGTACCATCATGATATCTCAACGAGTTAGATTCCAGATTCTAACATATTAGCCAATAATATCCCATTGCACAGTTGTTCCATGTGATGTAAATTGGTAAAAGAATGAGCCGAACAGTGCAGAATTGTCACTTTGTTGGAATTGATTAATGCTTCATTTGTATAGCTGGTCGAAAGCAATTCTTATTGTGCCATCACATTGTCATAGTGAGATAGTGCAGTGAGAATCTCTTCCTACTGGCCATACAAATGAAGCTAAATCTTCTCATTTTTTTTTTCTTATTCCCAATATGAAAATTTGATATAAATAATACATTAATATTCATAAATTATTTGAGTACAATTCAAATAGTACTCGAATTTATCTCGATTATTATTGAATCAAACTTAAATAACTTGATTTATTGATTAAGTGGAGTTCAAATTTTTTTATATTCAATTCAAGTAGTTCATGAATTTAATTAAATTTTTATATTTTAATATATTTTTATTATCTTAATTAATACAATATTTCGAGTGCAAATAATCGAATTTTTATTAAATATAAAAATTGAGTTTAATTTTATATGTTAATTGAAAAAACTCGAATAGTTTAATTTTTATTTCAAATCGAATTGGAACTAAATAAATAAAATTTGATTGAATTCAAATCGAATTTTGAATTTAAAATTAAACTCAAACATAACATTATATTAACTCGAATTCGATTAATTACGTTTTTACCTTAAATCCTGTCAAAACATGCAACGTCCATTTTGTACACCTACCTTTCTAGCATTCAGTAAAATAGATGTTTGTTTTCAATTATAGTTGAAATTATCGAGAACAAAGAATTTAATGAAAAGATTATGTACTCAGCTGTGTGCATGCATTTCAACAAAAATGACCTTACGAAAATTCAATGCATAAATAAATGTCGGAAATGTTAAATTGCTTTTCTTCATGTGTGCAATAAATAGGGAAAACTTCTTAAATTCTGCTGTGTCTTATCTTTTATGTTGGGAAGTGAAGAACCAAAAAAGGAGTGATTCTCTCCCCTCCATGTTCTCCATTCCAACCATCTTTTTTTGCACTCATCGTTTACCTTGAATCTCAGGTTCTTTTCAAAAAAAAAAAAAAGAAAAGAACTTTTTTTGGAGATAATGATCAAGATCAAAATCCAATTTAATAAAAATAAATTAACAATCCAAATCCAATTAATTCAAGTGTTAAACTCAAATACCTCGATTACAAAATGATCTCAATTTAAACTATTCGAAATTATAGCAACGTGAAAAAGTTTAGACTGGAACTGACTCAAACCACTCAATTGTCACCTCTATAAGTTAAATGCAGTATAGTTCCATTTTAATACGAAAATGCAAAGCTTGACTTTGCTCTAGAATTGGCGCCAAATCATGTCCGGAAGGAGAAACGTCCTCCTCTGAGAGAAAAGATAAGATGGCCCTAGTAGTTAAAAGGCTGGTCGAAACATTGACTCTGACCCAACAGACATGAGCCAAACAACAGCAACATGGCTGGGTTCCACCAAGGTCAGGCTGAGAGCCCCACATTCCAGTCCCACTGTTTAATGCCAAATTGCCAACCAATGTGCCAAAATTCCCGATCTCTTGTTTTGCAAGGCCGGCTTTCCTCTCTGGCACGCTTATTGCTGTGTTGACTGTCGGATAAACATACCCTTCTCTTCTTTTTCTCTCATGTAACGTTGCTTTCTTTTCCTTCCAATCATTTCTTCTCTCTCTCTCTGTTAAGTGTGCATGATGAATAATAGGGTTTGAGCTTTTCTTTTAAGCATGTGGTGATGTGTTGTTAATTGTTTCCCTTTTACTCTTCTCAATGACTGTAAAACTGATCAAAGCTCTAATCAAAGCTAGATAAAGCTTGCATGAGAGTAAATTCCTTGTGCCCCATTCTTTGGCCCCAAACCCTGACTCATTTGCCATGAACAAGTTTTATTTACCAAACCCAAAACTAGTTTAAATTTAATTTTTTCTTAGGATTAATACTACTACCAGATAACTCAACATTAGTAATTAGGAGATTCAGATGATGAATTTCCTATTAATTATGCCCTACATAATCTTGTATGTGACAAGCAAACAGGACCTCATTAATGTTGTTAAATAAGAAAAAAAATGAAAGCATGCTGAACTCACACCCCAAAAAAAGAATATCAAGTTTAGAAGATAATGGACAGAAAACAACGAAGAGACATGGGATTAAAAGAACAAAAAATTTATATATTTTGATACTAGATTATATATAGTCTTATTTATTGTTATTAATTGATTTCTCTCAATATTTATAATTTCTCTGTTGTACATGTATGTACTTCTACAGCTGTGGGGTAGATATGTAAGTAGGATTTTGAATCACACCAGCCTGTGAGATTTATTCTATTTCTATCCCTTGAAAGGAGAAGAAAAAGGACCCATTTATCAAAGCTGTCCACAGTTTATATGGCCAGCGTAAGAGATTTTTTTTTTTTTTAAATATTGTTGCTTTTTTCTATGTAATTGTGATGGAATTGGAAGATTTTGTGAATATAGTATTTCATGAGATTATTGAACCCATACTTCGTTGCTTGACATATTTAATACTATGTTTTGTTATTATTATCGAATATCAAGGAAACTCAAATCATGAGATAATGAGTACAAAACAAGAGTCAAACAGATAGAAAATCAAGAAATATATGGAGATGTAACCCCACAAATCAACAAAACATGGGCAATCGTTAATGGAAAGTTAACAGGCCAGAAAACGTAGCCAGAGAGCAAAAACTAGCCCATGCTGTACTGACAGCGATGTGTGTTTTGGGGGTTGGTTCTTAAACTTGGCTTTGTTTCAGAATGGCCTTGATTTGAATCATCGATTTAACAGAAAACTTGTTGAGACAAAGTGTAAGAAAGATTCAGATTTCAGTGGTGCAAACAGGAAAGCATCTTCAGTAATGTCTTGTATGCAGTAAAAACCAAATTTTGTCATCAGGTTTTTCATATTTGACAATATTCAAAAAATCTGATCAGGACAAGATACCAGGCCATGTCCAGTACTCCACTACCATGGAAAAGAAAGTACTATTCCATTTCCAAATTCCAAAGTCCAAATATATGCAATGTTTTCGTTTGGAGTTAGCAAATGGAATGGAATCCGGACATCGATGTAAGAAAAGTAATACCCAATTTAGGAGAAAGAAAGTTATGGGTGCGGATTTATATTTGTCAAAATTGTCTCACTTGGTGAGTGATAGTAAGATGGTACACAATTTATTAAACGAAATCCGTTAGGTTCTTCGAAGGTTGGATAAACTTTTTCTGATTAGAAACAAATTTTTATTTGGGTTCCAAACGGGAAATTAGAAGCTTGATGTTTGAACTTCGAATCTACATTTGCAAGAAATCAACAAAGACCAATCTCACTTTAATTCAGTTTTGAGAAATGCGCCTGCCATGCCATTATGCTGATGAGATTTCTATTGTGAACGCCTTGCATGTACAAGTACATCCATGTGAAGATAATAAATCTTTTTTTTCTTGGTTGGTGGGGGGTATGATAAAATACGATAATGGTTCACTTGCACGAGTATAACATGATGGAAAAAAGGACCAAATTAACATGATATATGATTATAAATAATAAATTTGGATCTGTGTCTCATCAAGCTCAAACCATGAACATCTTAATGTGCATTTAAAAACGTGATGAGATCACCATATTAAAATGCCAAAACGGCACTTCAACACTATATGGTTTGTGGAAACCTTTGGGCTTTCAAATAAGCCTGAAACTTGACAAATTTTTTTTAATGAATGTTCAGTCAAAAACTTCACCTTAAATTTGTAAATTTATGAATGATAGTCAACAAATGACTGAAACATAGAAAGACTTTTACGTTAACCCTTTATTGTAGTGCCACAAGAGAAAGTTCTATTTTCTACTCGGCCTACCATATTCTCCCTCTTTTTAATCACCTAGGTTCAATTTTTTTTTTTTTTGAAGAAAAAGAAAACAAAGACGTAAACAATATTCAATGTTCAGAATTCATTAATCGAATGCGTTAGTGTTTTCCAATGTACAATTAATGCCATGTATTGGGTTGGGAAATCATGTCGCTAATTAAAATCAAAACCCCACAAAATTTATTGTTCAATTGTTGACCCACAACGCCCTCCAATCGATGACTGCAATCTCCTCCCTCACGTGGATCAAAAGCATTCGCCCCAAAAAATCTCAACATGTTAGTAATAATTATTTAGTAAGCAAATCAACGATTTAATTTTGCTACACAAATTGATTATTCGAAACAAGAAAAATCTTCCCTTCCATCCGAAAGTTTATAGTTCAAACCCCACTAAAATCCTCTATAGATAACAACAAAACAAGGCAAGATAGCCTTAGGATTAAACACATACAACTCATCCAAATTGGAGTAGACCCCAGCAGCACCAGCCACTGAGTCGTAATCCTCCATGCCACCCTCCATGCTCTTCTTCACTCTCCCAGCAATCACCCTGCAAACAAGCATTGCCCTCTTGTCATTCCCTTCTTCTACTCCAGCCGCCTTGTCATGAGCTTTGCCACTGGTTGCTGTTGTTAGGATTCCTTTTCCATTAGAACCTCCAGTGAGTTCTTGAGCCACCTTGAAACCATTTTTTATAATGCTACATACATTGCAGTTTGGGATTGAGTTGCACAAGTTGGAGGACCCTTTGAGGCCAAGTGAACATGCAAAAGTGGTGCAGTGAAACCTGAGGAGCTCATTGCCGTCTGCTATGCAACGTGGGTGCTTCTTGGGTAGCTTGGTTGCTTTGGATTTGATGGAATCACGGTATTCTTCGAATTTAGAGATGGTTTTGGGGGTATTGTGGACTTTAAGGATGCGATCGATTTGGCAGATGGGTGTTTGTTTCTTTAACCAGCTTGACTGGAATATGATTTCTACTATGTTCTTGCTCGTGTCCTCAGGACCCAGTTCAGATACTGTTATTTATATGCCAGGAGACAGAAAAATCATGATATTTATAATGGTATACATATATTCATAATTAATTTGTTAAAGGAAATTGAGCTAGAACTTACCGGAAAAGAAAAAGCAAAGAAAATGAAAGAGAAAAAGGACCGATAGACAAGTGAACTTTCTTAAAAGAAAAAACAGAGATATGAACTAAAAAATTAATGCTGAGATGGAATCAGTTTAAAAGCTGTAAAGATTATAGATAAACGATAAAATAAAGAGGTTTAAGTTCTAAGTCAGGGAAGGATAAGATGTCAAGGGAGTGGATTACCTGCATGCCTAACAGCTTGATGAAGCTCCAAATCTTCAGCTTTCATGAAGATCTCACCGCATTCAGGACAGGAACAAATGCTACCCCTCAAGGAAGGATCTCTGGCTATTCCTAGAACAGGATCAACAACCATTCGGCACTCGTAACAGCCAGAGAATCTCCTAAATGGCATTCCTCTAAAAGACCCACCAACGGAAGAGGCTGATGCTGAAGATACAGAAAGTGAAGAATTAGTAGAAGAAACAACTCCATTGAGTTCATGCAGAGGAGCTTTCATGGATCTGCTGGAAGCATCATTGTTACTTGATGAACCAAGTGATGCCCTTTTCTTGTGGACTTCAGGGGAAGCTGTTTCAGGCCTGTGCATGACCTTTGTGTTGCTACATAATGAACCTGAACACCTCATTTTCTTGCATTTCTTGCCTGTTTCTTCCATCACTTGTGCTGGTTGTTGTTGCTTTTGCTTCTTCTTCTCCTGCTGCTTCTGTTGTTTCTGTTGCTCTTGATTTTGTTGCTGCTGATGTTGTTGCTGTCGTTGCTGCTGCTGTTGCTCTTGTTGTGGTTGGAGATGTTTACCAAAGAAAAGGCCTTTGACAATTGCCCAAGAGGGTGGTTTGTCATTCTTCTGAGGCCGCTTCTTTTGGTTTTGGTAAGTTTCCTTGGTTGGTTTTTTTTGGTGAGTAGGTCCAGCCATTTCCAAGGAGATCTACAACTCTGAAAAATTAGTTGAGCTAGACAAAATGATGATTCTTTTTTTTTTTTTTTGTTTTTATTTCAGTTTATGCATCGGAATCTCAGATAGACTGCCTTTAGAGACATGAAGCTGAAACAGGTGGGAAGGGAGCTGCAGAGATGCCTCTTAGGTGCCTACTGACTTTAGCTAAGATATATAAATTAATTGCTCTCTCTCTCTCTCTCTATGCATAGCTATATAGACTGCTCTTGGCAACTATAAGCCGTTGATTTTTACTGTAGATACTTGGATCATCTGACAAGAAAGAAAAAGTGGGTCCCAACATTAAATTACTGAAATAGGAATGCCTTTGTTTTCCGGTGTAAAAATCCCTAATACGAGGAAATGTATAGGTAGGAAAATGCTTAAGTAATTATTAAGGAAAAAAGAAAAAATGGTAAGTACTACCATACAGTATACACAGCACGCTACCAACAAGGAAAAAAATGTTGCATTCCAATTTTCAGCAGCTTACAATAAACAGTTGGCAACAGGATTGGTCAGGTATGGTAGAAATTAAGTTATTTCAGTTTTTGACTTTCAGATGATTTTCAAGCTTGGATTGAATCAGATTGGATGAGTTTTTATAAGTTGAGACTTTTGACACATTTTACTTCACACATAAATACTTAGAAATTAAGTTCATATTAAGATTGGATTACTTGGTTAAGGTGAAAAATTACAATCAAACATATAATTTAACAAATAAATTAATATAAAATTAAATCAAATTCAGATGTCATGAAATTTGATCATGAAATTTAATGGTTACTATTTCTTTATACTGAGGAATTTATTTATATTCAAATTTCAAATAGTGTGAACAAATTGCACTACTTTTTTCTTTCCTTCCCGTTGTTTGAGAAAACAATGCAGATTGCAGAGAAATTTGCAGATGGGTTCAGATGCTGGCTGTAGGCTGCTGGTGGTGGTGAAGATCGCCCAAGGTGTGGGATATTTGGGGCTGAGTGCAACAGAGTAAACTTACTAATTACACAATTATGGCCCCTCTCATGGCAAAAAGCTGCTTGATTCCTTTTGCCTCAAAATTATACCACAGTTGCCCTGGAATAAAGCTTTAACACTACTTTTATTAACCCAAAGAATAAGTTCCTTACACATTTTTATATTAACTAAACAAAATTGTGAGGAACTAATCACACGTCTGCTGCCACTGCTTTTCAAAAATTCAGCACTTAAAAGGCAACAAGTTCAGATGCCACAAAAGCTTATTAAAAAAAAAGCGCAAACAAACATTGAGAGTAACCGTTGGAGAGAAGGGTGAAAGTTAAGATTCAGAGTAACCACAACTCAAACTTGGGAGATCCTATTTTACCCAGAATTGGCTGTTCATCAACGTTAGGGAAGCATTTTGGTTTACATTTTTGGCTGAGAAGGCAAAGTGTTGATGCTTTGTTCTGTTGGGTGTGTACATTAAGAATGAAAAACTTTTGTCTTTTAACTTGTGTTCAAATTTCGAACATCTGATCAAGCTTGTTAAGGCCTCAGATACAATCATGTCCCACTTGAAAATTATAGTCCTTTTAAGCTCAATTTGAATCCCAAGTAGTCCTTAGATAACTAACAAAACTTGTTTTTATCACAATGTTATAGGTTATCCACACACGCATAAAAAAAAAAATCACAAGTCAATTTAGCTGGTTTGCTTTTCTTGAATTTTGTGGGAATGAAGCTAAATGATCACATCAAAGCTAAAAGCAAGGTTGTTGCTATCACCTTCACAAAGAAATGGCTACTAATCTATCACAGATTTTTATAGCGTTATTTATTTCGATAATAAATTCATTTTACAAATATAAAAAGTTTATCTATTTAGTCAATAATTAATCTATTACTACGGACTATTATTTTCAGTGATTCATTTCAATTTTTGACAACCTCAATTATTAAAAAAAAAATTATCTAAATACAAATGTAAGCAATGTATACTAATGCAAACGCCAGGTGACCATTTGGTTGTGGTCTATCGATTACGGGCCGTCAAAATTAATGCTTCCTAAATTTATTGCAAAAAAGCAATTGGGCATTTGACCCGAATGGTAAAGAACAGTTAGATTCGGTGAATCTTATGTAAAAAATGACTGAAAGGAAAAAAAGAAAGAGAAACATACTATGAACCATCGAACGAAAGTATGTAAGACCATGTTCTTGGGCATGGCCCATAAGGATTTGGACATTCATTTCCTTATAGTGAGTAATGTCTTCGGTCTCCTGCTTTATCAGGACAAAAATTATCAGACAGAAGGCCAGTTTAACTTCTTCATAGGCTTCTAACTAAAAAAGGCCCAAATTCCCCGTCCAATGATTTTTTTTTATTAAAAAAAGAGGAAAAAAAAAAGGAGAGCGCCAATGAGTCATTCAAAGTTCGAAAACTTTCACTCGTCCACTCAGTACCAAGTTACTCCCCTCTGAACACATTTTTCCTTCTCATGGACGACAACACGACGATAACCCTAGTCTCACCCGATTGAGTCTATGTTCCTTCCATTTCTACCCAATGGTTTTTTTAATTCTTCTTCCTTTTTTTCAACCGAAACTGGCTCTTCTCACCATAGACCGGAAATGCCGTTGAGATCCGGCCATGGACAGGGAGGCTAACCTTCCGGTCCCACCACCGGCCAATCTGGTCCGTCCGATCCCCAATCAGGATACCTCATCCTCCACATCGTCATCTTCCTCCCCTCCCGGCTTCATCCGTGATGTCCAAGCCGCCTTCAAGCGCCATCGCTCTCTCGGTACACCTCATCTCTCTTACCTCTTCAAATTTAGTATTCTTCAGCCAAAACACTAACTTTTACTTGGTTAGTATTTAATTTTAGTTGCTGTTAGGGTTTTTCTGTTAATTTTGTTGGATAATTTATTTTAACCTATTTAGGGTTTATATTTATCTCAATTAAGCTATGTTAGTTCTTTTTTTTTTTTTTTATGTCAATTAATAAAATCATAATTTATTGGATGAATTTTGTTAGCTAATGAATCGAATTGAGTTATTCAAACGTAAATTTATTTTGGAAATTTTGAGGGTTTCCAGGTACAATTCAGACGAATGGTATAATGCCTAGACGAATGGTGGTGTCCCAGCGCGCAGCTTCTAGAAATGTGGGTGCCAATGCTGATACTAACAAGTCTAGGGATTGTGTTCCATTGAGTCATAGTCAGCCACTCAAGGAAAAAATTGTTGCTCGGGAGTCTCAAGAAGATGCATCAATTACTCCACCTTCCATCACCGGAACTATCACGAAAACCCTTGATGATAAAAGGGAGAATAATCCCATCCCTTTGCAGGATGTAGAATCTCAAAATGTTGATGGTCAGAGAAAGGTTCAGTTTTTAACTGCTCACAACGTCACTTCCCAGGGTAATATGTTTTACAATGCTCCCTCTAAATTGCTAATTTATGTTTTCCTTGGCTATTCTTTGCCACCATACTTTGCTACATTGTGACAAAATAGTTGAACTAAAGCTGGTTATCTGTAGTTCCTGAATTTGTCAGTATGCTTCCCGATGTATTTCCTCTTCCCTTTTAATGAATCTGCAGGGGCCGATGATGGAATGGCCACTGGATTGGAGAACTTATTATCTCATATGGGTTCACTTGCCTTGACAGAAATGGAATGGGATGCATTTAATCAAGTAGAGGCATCAACTGTTGTCAATAATGAGTCAAAGCACCGACATTTTCAGAACACAAAATCTGAAATCAGTTTGAAGTCTGACGGTGGGATCTCTTCATTGGCTAAAAGAAATACAGTTATTCAAGATCAGATACATCAGTTAAGAAACTTCTTAGGACAACCTCTTACACAATCTTCAGTTGTGGGGTCATCATGTGCTACCACAACATCTATCCATTCAAGTTCAGCTCCAATACTTAGCCTGACAACTTATTGCTCTTGTTCTAATCAAGGAGGTTCTCACGTGGCAAAAGAACCCCTGGGAGATGTTGAAGCGAATCCTCAACATGGAAATCAAGGAGATATATTGCAGCAACCATTTCCTTCAACTAAGGAAATGAAAAAATTGCTAGTTGATCGGACAGCTCTTGCAGCACGGGCTTCTACCTCTGGCAATGATGCCCAAGTCGAGGCTAAGGAATTTGACTTGTCCAGAAAGCAAGAAGTAAGCCTGGCAAATGAAAATGAACTTTCAAAGGATCCTTGTCCTCAGTATGCTAAGTCAATCAAAGGGCAAGATTTTGCAGGTGATGTCACTAATATACAATCTCAGGCTCCAGTGCCAAAAGATGTAACTTCAGATGTAAAGTTAGAACCTTCCAAAGCAGAGAAGCAGTCATATGTTACAGGTAGTAGAGGATCATCAGCACCTCATAAGCGGAATTATGATCCTGACTTGTTCTTCAAAGTGAATGGAAAGCTGTATCAAAGGCTTGGAAAGATAGGCAGTGGAGGAAGCAGCGAGGTCCACAAAGTCATTTCATCAGATTGTAAAATATATGCACTTAAGAAAATCAAACTCAAAGGTCGTGACTATGCTACTGCATATGGGTTTTGCCAGGAAATTGAATATTTAAACAGGTTGAAGGGAAAGAACAACATTATCCAGTTAATAGACTATGAGGTACTCCCTTTCACCCATAGGAACATGTTAACTTCCGAAATACAAAAAGGTTTACTCTTTTTGATAATTCCAGCTTGTTCAGCAACAATACAAATCGACAGGCAATCATTTAATGGATTTGCTGTTATATACAATCAAATTATTCAAAATTTTCATTTTAAATTAAAATGCTTCCAATAGGGCTTTAACTATGTATATGATGGTGGTGTAGTGATTTTGTGGGACTAAGTGACCAGTTGATATGCTGTGGAATTTAACCATGTCTTTTTTTCTGCAGGCATGACTGTTTGGAAAATTTTATGATCATTGGAGTTGTTAATTTGCAATGGTTCCACAAATGCGGGGGCCTGGGAGGGGGTCTGTTACCGCTGAGATAATTTTATAGCACTTAAATTTCATGATGATGCAAAGATATGCACACAAAATGTCACTGTCAAGTGCTCCATAGTGAACATAAGAAAACTCCTCATAGCACAATGCATGTAAAAAATAAGATCTTATTTGGCAAGAATGGTTATCATTTTATTATGATAAGTGACTTGAACTTTGATTTTATTTATCAGCTTTCTTGTTGATAGAATTTAACCTGAAGCAATTTGTGAGGATTATTTATTAGTCTTTCTTGATATTAGGTGACAGATAAGAACCTGCTCCAAGAAGTCATGAACGGGTGCATCTCAAATAAAGATGGCAGAGTTAAGGATGATGGCTATCTATACATGGTACTTGAATATGGAGAAATTGATTTGGCTCACATGCTATCCCAAAAATGGAAAGAAATGTATAGCTCCAGTCAGACCATAGATGAGAACTGGCTTCGGTTTTACTGGCAGGTTCTAAAGCTATCCCTTACCTTGAACCTTTGTTGCTAAAGATATTGAACTTTTTCACATTGTATGCTTTAATCTTCTGAGAGCATTCATTAACATCTTTTAAGTTAATTTGAAACTTGATAGTTCTACTTGTTCATGCTGGGATTCTAGCGACAGTCCACCTAAATAAATATTCCTTCATTTAATTGAGGCTAAAAATTTTATATTTTATGGAGGAAACTCTGGTTATTTGACTTGTTTCCTTCTCTTTGTGTTCTACTTATTTGTATTTATCTTTCACTTCAATATGTTAATCCATTTCTTTATCTTCTTATATTTTGGGCATAAAGTGTTCTCTCCTTTTTTATTCTCCCCTTCTATGTTTGAGCTTTTTTCTAAAAACATACACACAAAGACACACATGCCATAAGGCGATGTTTTTTCCCAGCTTTTGCAGTAGCAAATACTCCAGAAAGCTGAAGTTGGATCAAATAAGGATTTTGGAAAACAACTTTTAGCTTTTGTAAAAACTAAAATGTGCTTTTGCAGGCTAACGTTTAGAACCTCTAAATTTGAATTTATAAAAAGGAGTTGCAATGATGAGCTGATAGACAAAATTGATAGTCTTTAAACATGCATAGATATATTTAATTTTTTAAAGAAATTTCAACATGATAGCACTTGTTGCAAAGCTCTAGTTCAACAGCTCTAGTCGGCCCAAACATGTTTAAGTGCTACCAGTGATGGTGTTTTCTTGCATCCATGAGTATTTTGAATCATGCTGCTTATAAATAACATAACGCACTTCCTCATGAGAAAAACTATTAAATGCTGTAAAGAAAGAAATGAAGAGGAAAAAAAGTTTTACTTGTAGGGACATGTAGTGCATAGAGCCCCTGCATAGCAGGGTCTGGGGACGGCGCATGAGGCCTCTTGGGAGGGTTAGATCTATGCACCTTATCCTTGCTTTTAGTTGTGGCTGTTTTGGCAACTTGAACTAGTGACCTGCAGGTCATAATGAAGCAAACCACCCATTGTGTCACTCTAAGAAAAATATTGACTTTTTTCTCCAATTATTATTTCGCTATATGCAGAAAAATGAAAGCAAAGTCTTTGTACTTTATGTATTTATGTTCTTATCCGCATGTTCCTAACGATTCTTTTGAGACTTCTGTTTCTGCCACTAGGGAAAGTTGCATGCTTTTTATATCTTCTTTAGTGAGTTGATTTTGACTTTCTTTTTATAGAAAGCAGGGATAGTTGATGTTTCCTTGTTTAGAATTGTGTGCCATTCAGGGTCATCTTATATATTAATATTATGCAAAAAAGCAGAATATTCATTAGTTTGTTGAAGCAATTTGCAGCAAATTCTTCAAGCTGTCAACACTATACATGAGGAACGTATTGTACATTCCGACCTGAAGCCAGCTAATTTCCTTCTTGTAAAAGGTTCCCTAAAACTTATTGATTTTGGTATTGCCAAAGCCATAATGAGCGACACAACCAACATCCAAAGGGATGCACAGGTAGTCATTACTTATTGTTCTCTCCAACTTTTAATTTCACTTTTGTTATTCAAATTTACTATTCTTATCGGTTAGAAATTTGATTATATCATGCAAGATAATGATGATGAATGCACTTTTACTTACATTTATTATTATCGGATAGATACTGCTATTTATATATGGTCTATAGCAACATGTTGTAAGAATATCTCAATTTATCTGAAGTGGTTGATCACTAGGTCAACAAAAGTGCTTGATGTTTTGGGTCTGTCATTTTAATGCTTTTATAACATCTCTTGTACCTAAAATGATTTAGACCCAATCAGCCAGAGAACTCCTAAAGCTTTTTTTTTTTTTTTTTTGTATTCTACCACTACAGGTGGGTACTCTGAGTTACATGTCTCCTGAGGCATTCATGTGCAACGAAAGTGATGCAAATGGAAATACTATAAAATGTGGCCGACCTTCAGATATTTGGTCCCTTGGATGCATACTTTACCAAATGGTTTATGGGAGGACCCCTTTTGCTGAGTACAAGACATTCTGGTCCAAGTTTAAAGTTATAACAGATCCAAACCATGAGATAACGTATGGACCAGTTTCTAACCCCTGGCTGCTTGATCTCATGAAGAAATGTCTTGCATGGGACCGCAAGGAGAGGTGGAGGATTCCTCAGCTACTTAAACACCCTTTTCTAGTTCCCCCAGTCCCTCCCCAGCCATCTTTGTCTCAAGACCAAAGCTGTCAACTGCTTCAACTTATAGCTGAAGCATGTTCTAATAATCAGGACGCTTTGATGCTATGCTCTAAGCTCAATCAACTACTTAGAGACCCAATGCCACATGTAACATCCCAGTCACTAACATCGCAAGAACAGCAATGCAAGTTGCTCTCTCAAATGTCAAAGCTTTGCTGTCAGCTCCAGGAACATCTAAGCAAGTCAGGGTGAGAGTTGGTAAAGATGGGGAGTATGCTTGCCAGAGCAACTTTTGCTACTATTGGATGGTTTGTTTGGCCTACGAGAAATTATGCCAAATCAAGCTCATTTCCCGCCCTTTGTAATAACATGTAAAAGTAACATTGTGGTATTATATTCTTAGATAGATGAAACATTATCCTTCAGTGAGTTCATGAAGGTGTCTGCCTAACAATCTTCCTTTTTTTTTTTTTTTCTTGAATTGATTTTGGCAGTCCAATTGTCTCAATTCAACTGTTCGCTGAGTATGTTCATGATTTGTGACGAACAGTTTTCAAATTCTTGACTAGATCGTTGCAACTTACAAAATAGGCCGTTAATACATATTTAGAAATGAACATGTCATCTTCTAAATTTAATTTTCAAATATATGAAATAAAATAATTTTATTTCATCCTATAAAATTAATCCTCCCTTTCTCAATTTTCTCAAAATTTGAATTTCATGCTCTAAAAATGAAAATCATCAATCCTAAATAGTAAAAATATATTTGTATAAAACGACAGTCAAGTACCTTCGGATACAGATTTTGCAGTGAATACATGATCCTTTCTCATTGAAGCTGAAAAATCTCCAACGAGCTTGAGAGAAACCAAATTCATGGCTTCTCACTATTGAACCGGAAAATTGAGGCATTGTCAGATGCAGCTTGTATGCTTCACATTCAAGACAATGCCGCTTCAGTTGCCAGGAATCTGCTACTCCCTAAACGAAAGCTTGAAAGAAGCTTCAGAGCGAGCTTCCTCCAACTTCATCAAGAGTTCTTTCATAAATAGAGTATTTGTACCATGAGTGATTCGCAGTACATCAATGGCCTTGGTGAATGATTTGATAGCATCATCTGTCTCCCCAAGCAACCTGTCATGATTAATATTGAAGTTGTTTTGATTCAAAACAGATTAAAACTATCAAATCATATGAAAGGGATGTTGAGGTTTTGTGAAGATGTCATTTCATGATTCAAACATCCCTGATTGAACTTTCATAAACAAAAAGGTCATGAACGCAGGTCATGCCCACTTATTGACCCGTTAAAGATGAACAACAAAACCGTTCAGTACATTTTACCATTAGCTCAAAGGAAGCCTCGACCTACATGTTACAATGAAAATAATGGATATTTTCCTCTAAACGACCTCTAATTAAAGTTTTCCAGGTTCAAGCAAAGGGAAGAAAGAAGTGCACCAGAGAATGAAGTAAAATAACAAGGGCAAGAAATTTCTAACCACTCAAGTTTTCCACAACTGTAGTATTGTAATCCTAGCAAAGGATGAAATCCTGGATAGACCCCTGAAATGAAACAGAAAGGTAAGGTCAGAATGCCAGTAATTTCTCGACGCAAGACTAGGGGTGTAATCATTTGAGTTCGAGCCGATATAGCATTAAGCTCGAGCTCACTTGAAATAGAAATTGAGCTACTTGAGTTCGCTTGATTAGGCTCGATTAATATGAAAAAATAAGCTCAATTCTTATATTCGATAAAAACTCGATTATTTGTGCTTGAGCTGGAGCTCAAGTTCAAGATATTTTATTAATTAAAATATATTAAAATATAAAGCTCGATTAAGCTCGCAAGCTACTGAAGCTGCGTATAAAAATATTCGAACTCAGCTCAATTGATAAGTCGAGTTACTCGAATTGGAGCTCGACTCGATAATAACTGAGCCGAATTCAAATTTTATTCAAATTAAACTCGAGTAGCTTGTGAATACTAATGAATCATTTACATCCCTACTCAGGACCATTATACTTTACCTATCTTTAAGGTACACTAATCCAAGACTCAACCAGCTTTATCAAAACTTCTACTGAAGTTTTCAGGCTAAATTGAAAATCTCACAGGTCTGAAGCAGGATTAGAAATGCACTTTTAGGTTATTCCTAGGGATTAAAACCACTAAATTGGGTTGCTAAACTCATGGAATATTAGAGAAAGATTAAATAAAAAGAAAAGAAAAAGAAACTTGATGCATCTGCCTTATGCTATAAGTTAGAGGAAGAGAAATTAAACTTTCTTGCCTCTTCCCACTCCTACTACCATGACAAGTGAGAAAAGTGATAACAATTAAGTAGATCTTTAATTTGTTTCTTGTCAAAGTTCAAGTTGAAACATGACATACTTTCATACACTGGAATGGTTAATCTGCAAACTGCCAAAGCTTCTTTCCACTCCTCCAGCTGCATTAATATCTGAAGAATCAATTGATTAAATTTTAGCAGAATCACAAGTTTACTCAATTTTAATTGCAAACAAACCAAAGTTATTTTACCAAAAGATGTTTGACAGATGAGGAAACATGAAATTTAGCCGTTCAACAGATCAGAAGTACCAAGAAAAGAATATATATTGATATGAACATAAAGACATTGGGAAAGATGATAAAATATAAATCACCAGTAAGAATTCTGCTGCTATATCATACAAAATTGAATCATCTTTAAATTAAGTTTCTTCAAGCTGCATTCTACTCAGATGTATGAACTTGACTCAAGGAAGTACCTCAAGAAGTTTTTCCCGTATTGGCATTAAACTGATTGAAAAAGGATGGCACACTTCTTTCTGGAGTTTCTCGATACTTTTATACAAAATAATGGCTTCCTGAAGATCTGCACTTCAAGTTAAGAATCAAATTTCATTCTCGATATTTTTTTTTTTTAATGAATGCAAATTGATATCGTTCCCAGATGACATTAATTCACCAAGGAGAAAATTATTTACTCAAACCGTGGCAGTGGAGAAAGATTAAAAAATTAAAATACCATAACAAGCAACCAACTTCAAAATTATGTTCAACTATATTAAATTGAATTACTGCCAAAGATGATTAGTTCCTAGATAGAGAAAAGTAGAGAAGCATACTGCCAGAGGAAGTAGACTTAAGAGCCGTGTCCGACAAAGCTTTGATATCACTTGCTATCTTTCTTATCTCTTCCTTGTTTCTAATGAGGCCACACTGTTGGCAGACAAATCCTTTGTCATCTGCATATCCAAACTTCAAAATGTGTAAAAATCTTGTTTAGGTCATTTGACTGACTTAAATTCTGTATAATCACATACCAGATTCTCTAAGCAAGAACCCACTGCATCTATTGTCCCTGCACCGATAACCTTCCAGAATTGCACTTTCTTGGATATCATCGTACTGACCCTTCAGCAGAATACAACCACTGGTTAATCAGTGAATAAAAAATTCCACTTCAAATGCAACAGGGTTACATGGGAAAAGAATAAAAAAATTCAATGGTGCAAGTACCACTTTGATACAGCGGGTACATGAACAAGTGAAAAGGTATTGTTCTTTGAGAGTGTTTTGCCGAGTAATGGTACTTGCAGCAGTCTCTACATAACTGATCGATACCTTAGGAAATATAAGAAAATGAATAGCACATTCAGTTGCAAAAACAGATATATCAAAGGATTATTCTAATAATATCTCAGGAATGTGACTGGTTAATTGAAACTTCAATATTCTCTAGTAAATTCCTCTCTGTTGCTTTGTTATGAGACTGGTATTTAGCTCAAAGCTGTTTTAAGCTTCAGTTATAGTTTTCAAAGACAAAGAACAAAGGAATACTAGAGAAAGAGCAAAAAAAAGACTTCATGAAAAATTTAATAGGACAATTACTATATTTTTCCCCAATATATTACAAGGCTAAAAGCTGAAAAAACTTGCTGTTGAACATCTAGAAACATTTTTCTTTCTTGAGCGAGTATTCTAGCCCTATACAAAATAAAGCTTCGGCAAGATAACAGCCAGAAATTCCATTGATGGTTTAGCTCCGGTATGATCCAGTAATAAACACAGAGAAAAACAAAGCCTAACATCACTTCACATAACCGGAAAGAACAAATCTGCAATAATTCTCACCTCAGAATTTTTCGGTATATGTTGTACAGCACGTACCACAGCCAACCTTCCCTCAAATACCAAGACAGCATTTGGCAAACAGCTACAGCATGATGATTATTTAGTAAATCAAGACCACAAGGATGGATATCATACCGCACGAATCTATAAGCATTATTACCTGTGGTTGATGATGGAAACAACAGGATACAGTCCTGTCCCTAGGGGTCTCAATTCACTGTCGCAAATGCTATGTGCATTACATGCAAACTGCCGTTTTCAGAATTAGTAGATAAGAACATATGCATATCCATTTTAGACAGATCTTGTTAAGATTCCTCACTTTGGTCAAATAAAGAGAGACTATCTACATGCAAAGAATAATTTAAAAGAAACGGTATATTACACTGTATTAAATTCCCGGACTGCTTATTTAGGCCATTTGTATTTTTGCATGAACTTTTGGATTGAATATCCATCTTATTACAACACAACTTAGACAACCTTGATCCTTTCTGCGAAATGTTTTAAGTAACCCTCGGGTTTCCAACAGAAGCTTGCACTCTTCCTGTTGTTTTGAAATTTAAGAGAAGAGATTTTAATAATAAAATAGCAAAAGATCGCATGGAAGAAATGTTAGCCTTCTCCCATAGTACCTAGAAATAACCTTCATTAATTTCTTTCTTAGAGGGACGAAGGACAACCATTCCAAAATTTAAAGTGTTTCAAGTGATTATGCTTCACAAATAATAAAATAAGAAATTAGTAGCTTGAAATGGCTAAAAAAAGGACCTTGGAAAAGTTTTCAGCAATCTCTTTTATGTCGATGTCAGGGCGCTCAAGAATCAACTTAACAAGGTTGGCCATCTGTGCATATAACACTAGCTGCTTCTCATCTATATCCGACATGTCTTTCCTCAATTTAAGGGTAAAGAAAATAGTTGAACAGCAGGATTATAACATCAGAAAAGGTATTATACCAAAATGGACTGAATCCAAAGAGAAAGAAAGGATACGAGAAACCAAAGCCTCCACCAAATTGTAATTGTCTATTGCAGTAACAGGGATGACCTGGAAATTGCAAGCAATTTTTAATAATTCGGCACAAAATTTTCACATATGAAACAACAATAACCAGCCTCATTACATTCTCATTTTGCAACTTTCCCCTAAGGTAAAGCTTCACCATCATTCGGATTGTGGGCGTAACAGACTTTCTCCTTTCCTTGTTAAGCTTAGCAAGCGCCTGGCACTCCAGTCGATGCAACTTCCATTCCAGCTTCTGTAATAGGTCATTAACCAATCAATGCTTTTTCAATTGATTTGATGAGAAATTCAACTAATTGAGTTCAAACATAGTATACCTGGCAAGTGCTCCCGCAAAACCAAACAACCTGACAAGCCGAGCACTTCTTGAGATTGCTTTTGCTGAAACATCCATCGCACCTTGATTCGGTTAAGGAGTTGTTTGGCACGCAAACGTACGGCTCTTGGATAATAATTATTTCTCCTACAAATTAAAGTTTCATTTTCATGAAAACAAACAAGGAATCATTTAAAAAAGAGATTACATTTCGCAGGCTATCGAGAGATTAATTGATCAAACCGAAAGAAAACCTGGATAGAAATCCTTGGTGGCGAACAGAGATCGGCCTTTATCGGGGAGGCTTGAAACGGTTAAGCCATGAGCTCGAAGAGAAGTCTGCAATTCCTCCATGAACAAGCAAGTAATAGTAAGCTCTGGAAGCTTTTGCTTTTGCCTTTCAACCAATGATGAAGAAGATGAATTTGTTAGACGAGAGTTAAAAGGTGGAGACATAGAACTCTATACGGCACCGTTTGGATATAAAAATTTGAAAAGCATGGTCATGGAAATGAAAATCTTAATCTAAGCCCGGCCCAGCCCACCTTTTAAAACGAGATACCTAAACCCACCTAACAGTTGGGGATTGCGAGCCTGGGCGGCCAATTCACGAACCTGATTCAAAATTAGCGTCACAGTCACATGTCGGCCGAATTTTACAAGTCATCAATCCATGACTAAAATCTACGGTCTCAGTGACGTATGTGATGCCAATTCCTCGAGTGTTCCCGTAAGAATAACTTCCCTTCATTACTGCCTAACGGCAGTCAAAATTGTCGTTGAACAACCAGTCTCCCAATTGGCTTCGCCAAACGCTTATCTCGCATGTTAGTAGGCAGCTGCTTCCATTTCCTTTACCCTCACATTTACCCCCCATTTCTCTCCCTTCACAATCCCATCCCCTCAAGCCTTTCTTTCTGCGTCGCATCCTCGGGTAATTTTCTTTCTCTGTTAAAGGCTTAATCTCACCTTTAATCCTTACGTATTGACCTTTTTCCTTTATTTTATTTTTTTCAGCCATGGATAAGAGCTCGACTTGTACACTATTTTTATGCGGCAAATCATCTGCCGAAACCGAAAGTGCTAAATCATTGAAAATCAGCAACGCTCTTAAGCTTCCAGACGGCGGCGAAGTTTCAAATCTTTTACGGTCGGAGATTAGTAATTTCCAATTCGGTGAAGAGGCTTTTGATGTCGATTTGTTTATTAATTCACTCTCGACTAACCGATTCGGTCGGTTTCTTATTTGGTCCCCGCGGTTATCCTCTACGCACGACATCGTTTCTCAGTAAGCAAACGATTTATTGGCCAAAAAAGAAAAAATAAATTTAGTTGAAGTTTTTTGTTATTTTTTGAATGCTAAAGTTTATTTTTTGCTTTTGAACAGTAATTTTTGTGAGCTTCCAATTGGTGCAGTTTGTGTAGGTGATGTTCAGTTTAAAGGGCGAGGTAAGGTTCGGTTTGGTTATTACTTCAACAAACTTAAAAACAGCTGTAAATAATATTTTTGAATAGTTAAAAATTGAATCTTGCGTTTAAGTTATTTTTATGTTTTCAATTAATATGATTTTGTATATGTTTGGAGAATTTGCAGGTCGGTCGAACAATGCGTGGGAGTCTCCAAGGGGATGCCTTATGTTTTCGTTTACATTGCAAATGGAGGATGGAAAAATTGTGCCTTTGGTACAATATGTGGTGTCTCTCGCTGTGACGGAGGCCATAAAGGATGTTTGTAATCGAAATGTAAGCCTTTCTTCTTTCTCTTTTCTGCCTATATGGATATATTTTCACTTAGAAAGGGAATGAAGGAGGCACTGACTTTCTGGCTATTTTTTTGGGGCTAAAGAAATTTGTTAGGTTAGCTTCTTAAAGTGTAGAAAACAATAGGTGATGTTTGGACCTTTAAAGTTCATTTCATTAGGCATATTAAAGGCTGTGATTTTAGAAGATGAATGCCACTGAATGAAAAGGATATTTAGTCCACAATTGCTAGGCATCAACTTCAAGTTCAAAGGTTTAAACTATGGAGCACAATTTTTTAATAGTACCTAGTAAAGCTAAATCACAGAACCGTAATTGCTGTTATCATGCTTTGCAACTAGGTAACTGTTATTTACCTCGGGTTTATTGCTGTTCTTTGAAAATTCAGATCATTTAGCATTATTATATGGCACATTAGTCTTCAGCATGATCCTGAAGTTTAGATTTCATAGACTTCTTTTTCAAAAAATGGTTTCAGGGCTTCCCATCTCTTGATGTTAGGATCAAGTGGCCCAATGATCTGTACTTAAAGGGCCTTAAAGTTGGAGGCATTCTCTGCACCTCAACATATAAATCAAAGAAGTTCAATGTCAGTTCTGGTAAAAAGACTCATTCCTTTTGGTGCCAATAAGCAAATTCAGTCTGACAATTTATGTTTCAGTCTGTGTTTTCATGTCCCTAGATCCAGTGGCAGAGCCACTGACTAATTATAAACTTGACGAATGTAACCCTCAAAATTTCTTAAAAAGTTAATTTTTGATCTTTGAAGATGCCCATAATTTCAAAAATATATTGACTTCCAGTTCCACCTCCAGTAGTTCTGTTATGCCCTTTCATTTTTAAATGCATTTCCGTTAGCATCTTCTCCTCCTGGGAAGATTTTTGCTTCAGGATGGGTAGACCATTGATCTATTTAAGTGCATTTTTTAATCGAAAATAGGATATTCCTTGCCTTATTTTATTTATACAATTTATGTGCATGATTAAGCTTACAAATCAATGGATGATCATGCAGGTATAGGTTTGAATGTTGGTAATGTGAAACCAACAACATGTTTGAATGCAGTATTAAAAGAGCTGTCTACTACTTCAAATGAATTTAGAAGAGAAGATATTATGGCTGCCTTCTTTAATAAATTTGAGATGTTCTATGACATTTTTATAAATCAAGGTGAGTAAATCTTTTGGTTCTCTCCATAATCTCCTGGTACGAAAATATGCCATTTACTCTGTTGAATTGATTGCTCTTATAAATGTGTAATTTTTATACCCAATATAAGACTATTTCCATAAATTTCTAACAGACAGTAGTTAACTGAAATGCTAGGAAAATGGTAATTGTTACTACAGTTGTTTCTCAATTAATTATAGCTTGTCAAATATTGGCTCCAAATTTACTTTCGGGGTCACATAACATGCAGGATTTCAAACACTTGAGGAGCTTTACTATAGAACATGGCTTCACAGGTGAATTTTCTTTTATTATTTTCATTTTTCACTTTATGTGCACATTATCTGTTATGAAATTTTATGGGTTTAATAATGTATGAGAAGGGATTATGAGCTACTTATAGTCAATGATTGTGGCATTGGTTTTGGCTGTTTTACCATGTTGTTTTTAGGGACTTAAGCTAGTGCCGTTGCGCTTATCAACCTTAATCTTTTATTATTGACGACAATTGCCTTTGGTTGCATTAATATGAAGTCAAATAAAATTTTTGCTTGTCCGCATTTACATTCATCAAAGCCAGGGAGGGTTGGCCATGTTATGTTGTTCTTATTTGAATCCCAATGTCTATAAATGTATAAAATGGAGAAATCTTTTAGAAAGTGGTTTTAATGGATGGCCATCATGTCCAGAGAAAACAAATATGGTGTGCTTATTCTTCCGTGGCATTAAATTAATAAAAGCCTGATGAAGTTTCTTCATGTCATGTAGTTGATCAATAATTCAATTCAACTTGAACAATCTATTAAAAATTTGTGTCTTTGTGTTTATTTGCGTATTGATCTTTTTTGTACAAACTTTTATGTTCATAAACTTCTTAATTGATGCAACCCAACTAAGCTTATGCCTCTGCTTTGTATTTTAATGAATCATGGTGAAAATTTTCTAACATCTATGGCATGCGTATATGCTCTAAATCAGTTATTATAGGCATGTGATTTTATTTTCAATCGGCTGTGCAGTGGGCAGAGAGTTATTGTACAGGAAAAGAATGAGGACAGATTTGTGGAAAATGTGGTCACAATCCAGGTATGGTAGACTCAAAAGGTTACTGCATTAGTTTCTGACGAAGCCTTCTGTTAGATAGGCAGGTGTCTTAATTTTGGGTACAGACATAAAGAGAAAAAATGCCCTTCTAAATGATTAAAAATCTTCTAAGTTCATACTTGAAGTTTCTGTCTCTTTTTGTATGATGGGAGATTTTCTGTTTCCATGATTATATAGTTGTTGCATATGTAGTTGTGAGCTTGGAGTAAATAATTGTCAATTAACTGCATGAATGAAACAATGTATATTATTCTCTTTGTAATTTATATTTGCTAGTGATGGTTGTAGGGGAGAAAGCTAGTCAAGACTTCATTTTTATTTGCCACTTAGTAAATTTCATGTAGAAGTCTTTTTGGTAAAAGTAAACAATGCCATGAAAGACCATCTTCATTTTTGAGTTCATACTACAGTTTGCTTCTCTACACCTTTGGTCTTTGCCCTTGTGGTAAATTAGGGTATAGCCAATGATCTTGTAGTAACTTAAGGAGCTTCTTATGTAAATCTCAATTAGTGTTATGTAGCAATTTCGATTCCATAAATATATTAAAGAAGTGACCATAATTTCGTATTCTTGATGTTCTAACTTGAAATTGAGCATCTTACAAGTATAAAATATTATTCACTTCTTTTTGGCAGGGTTTAACATCCTCAGGATATTTGTTAGCTATTGGTGACGACAATCAGGTGTGCGAACTTCATCCTGATGGAAACAGGTATCTAGCTTTACAGTTTATCTTGCTAAAGCCCCACTGCCCCCTTCCTCCTGCTGCTTGAAGAAATTTCCATTAGGTAATTAACAGTGTGCAGAATTCAGTTCTTTTTATTTTATAGGTTGTGTCTAATCTAACCACCTGTAAAACATCTACAAAGAAAGCAAAAGATTAACGGTTAAGGAAAGAAAGTTACAAAAACGCTACACGTGTTTTCTTTAAGCTTTAACTGCTTCCTTTAAAATTTGATCTCATTAATCAAAACAAAGTCCACATTATGAAAAATTATTTTGCCCCTTGCCTTTTTGGAAACTAAGAAGTTATTAATAAATGGTTTAAGTTCAACAGAAATCACTTGAGCACATTTCTGACTATCCAACATCATATATATGGTCCAAAGATCATTGTATGGTCCACAAATTGTGGCCCTGCCCTGCAAAATGGGCCAATAGAGAATGCAAAACCAGATGAAAATTTCTCTCTTTCCAATGTTAAGTATGCATGTCATGTGGGCTCTCCACCATCTAACACATTTTAGCTTCCAGGGTTTTAATGCTAAATTCAGCAGTAGTAATATGACCGACCAAAAATTTAGGATTTGGCTTATGATTGATCTAAAAGATTCATGGATTACTAAACTTCTAAACATAGAAAATCATTTATTTGGAAAGTTTTAAAATATTAAGGCTATGTTTGGCACATATAATTAGTTAAAGGATAAGATACTAATAATCTTATCATGTGTTTGTTATGCACTTAAATAAAAAGATTGGATTATTGAAAGGATTAGATATTTTATGCCAATAGGATAACTTAATTATTTGGAAAAGCAGGATTATTTTTAGTACAAAAATTAAACTTATATATCTTATTATATCAAATTACATTAATAATTCAAATTGTATAAATTTTAAGGAAGGATAATTTTTATCAATAAATAAATTATCTTATTATAATTTTTGTACACATCAAATATAAGATAAAATGATATTATTTAATTTAATTTTATTTATCATATTATTTTATCATATCTTGTGACATTATTTAATCTAATCTTATTTATAATATTATTTTATTATATCTTATAATAATATTATGTGCCAAATATAAACTAAATGTATAAGAGAATGCATGCATGTATGCGCGTATATTTCTTGAATGAGTTTCATTCTCAATGGTAGACCGTAAAGTAAAGTATCCCCCCCCCCCCGGAAAAAAAATGGAAACCCTTAAATATTATGTATATTTGATTAAATAAATTTAAATTGGTTCTCTCAAACTATTTTTTTTTATGGCTTAATAATTTAATTTTGTATACTGCAATTCAAAAGGTTAAAATCACATTATTATTTATCTTTTTATTGCATCCACTAATTATTATTCAAAAATCCGTAAAATCAAGAGTTTTGTAATTCATTTTAAATCGCAATCATGTGATTTTAGCTTTCTAGCTTTTTCAACAATATTGTCTTCAGTCAAGTATTAAATGTGTTTTTCTCCGACCATATGACTATTGATGTTTTTCCCTTTTTTTAGCTAATTACAACTTTTCTTGTACTAATGATATTTTGCTTTTAATTATTCTAGATCTTTATCTTATATTGTCTATATTGTTTTGCAATATTTTTCAATACAAACTATATTGGAAACTATTTTAAAAAGTTAGATGATTTTCAATCTCAAAATTTTCTTCATTTTTAAAAGATAGTTGTTTTCTTGTTTGTATAAATTTTTAACTGTCATTCAATAGATTTATGCCAATAAAAAATAATGATTTGTTTGCTTTCTATTTTCGATTTAAACTATCAAAAAAATAAGAAAGATTTCATCTGTCATTGAAAATTTGTGTAATTAGTAATTCAACTACTAATTTAAAAGTTATGTTATTTTTAAACGTTTGTTGGAATAATAATTTTTTTTATTAATATATCTCTTATACATATATATTGATATTAAGAAGTATAATAAACTAGTCATAAAAAATAATATTACTTGGTTCTTCAATATCAAATATCAAGATCTGTAACTATTCATTGTCCTTGAAGTCCAGAGGATAATATTACCTTTTAACTACACAATTTAAATGCTATTAATTTTTAAATTAATAAGTTGGAAAAGATTATACTTTGTTTTGCTGCATCCTGAGAGCATTTAGATTCCCTTTCTCTTTATTCTTTGAATGTAACACTTGCCAAGGCATCCATTTCATTGGTAGTGGTAGTTTCCGTGTGCTTTCCACATATGAAATTCATGATCTAGTAGTTCACACCACGTCTTCAAACTGTTTATGATTTCCTCGGTCATTTTAATATTGCCTCTCATGTGAACACAGTTTTGACTTCTTCAAAGGACTGGTCAGAAGGAAACTTGAATGAATAACATTCCATGGCATCTTCCACTGGTGCAGATTGTCGTGTTCTAACATGTGCGCAACTCTGGATACTCTATCAAATTTTTACTTCAGAACTTATGTCCTAATACCCAAAAGATTTTTTTTTTTTTTTGATTGAATGTTTTTAATTTTTGATTGAATGAGATCTTGGTCAAACTTACACAAGGCTTTCTTTTATTTTTTAGGTTAGATTTTAACAAAGATTTAAATAGCACTCGGATGGCGGTATAACAACGGTTATTTTACGGTTACATCATCATCCGTCATTGTTATTGAAGGAAAAAAGTAGAAGAATTTGAATCTCATTTATAGCAAATGTATCGTGGTTGCAAATTACGATGTAACGTTGAATAGCGATAATAGTGATCTATTATTACTCGTTATTCGGTTTTTCATTCAAAAATTCAAAAAAAAAAATCATTTGATTTTATTTAAAAATTTAAAATAAAAACTGCAAGAAAAAAAAATAAACATCAATTTACAAAATCAAGAAAAAAAATCCTACAAAACTTAAACTTTCAAAAATATCAATTTTTTTAAATTCAACTTCAATCAAAATTAAGTATATACAATTTAAAGTAAGTAATTAATTCAGCACTTAAATTGCTTTTTATTTTAATTTTCAAATTTATCGTGATTTAATTTGTTTAAAATTGCATTGGATTATGGTGTATTAGTAGAAAGAGACAGGAGTTGATAAGACTTAAAATAAGAGACAAAATATGAGAGTGAAACTTGTGGTTAACAGAAATAAGCAAATAACACACACACACATATATATATATATATAAAAGAGAACTAAGAGATGAGGATGAAAATGAAGGTTTTGAGAAAAAATTATTGAATGCAAGGTGAGGATATGAGAAGTTGTGTGGGTCTGTGCAATTTAGTTAAGAGGTAGAAGAAGTAAACTTGAGAGGCTATTGTTATTGAAGATTATCCACAACATGAAGGTTACCAAGTTTGATTTACTATAAGCCCATAAAAAATAATTCTCTTGGCCCATAAATAATAATGTTTTTATTTAATTTATAAATATCTAATGATTTATTATTTGATTTATGTATAATATAATTCGATAATAATTTGATGAGTACGATAATTAAATAATTAAATATATCATTCTTTATGATTATTTATTTTTCACATGTTTATTTATTTCTTGTTATTTTTTAATTATCATATGAATAATTTTTTAACTATGAATATTTTACTATAAATATTTTTTCTTAAATAAATAAAACACATGATATGATATAAATTACTTTAAAAATCATAAAATAAAAGATTTTATAATAATAATTAAAATTATTATATTTTGTAACAAATTAAATAAAATTTTTAAAAAAATTTATCATCGTAATAACTGTAATAACTATGAAGATCTTTGTTATATTTATAATCGTGATAAAAATAATACAACCAAAAATATAATAATTACCGTAATTTAAATTTTTAAATTTTAATAATCGACAACTACTTTTGTACTAATCTTATGCAATTTTGAATTCAAATATATATCCAACTAATCAATCAGTTTGTTAGAAATTGGTCTCTTCCTTGCTGCCTTTTTGTTGATGAGAATAAATAGTTCTATTATTTGCTTTATCTCTAGGATCACTGGACGACATGATTATTTTAAGTGGTTTAGTGTCCGTGAGTCTGTCCTATGGTCATAGGTTTGCTTGTCCCATCTTTGCCTATATGTTACCTCACCCGTCCGTCCCCCCCCCCCCCCCCCCTCCCCTCCTAACCCAGCCTGGACACGAGTTTCTTATATCAAAACAAAATGTCTTAGCTATTCAACTTGATATGAAATCACTCGCAGGCCACAACCACCAGACCATTTTAGGGGGCCCATACAGCAAAATTGTCCCTCCATTACAGTATCAATATGGAATTATGTTCAGGTTTAGTCATCCTCAGAAGGCTGCAAAAGAGCTTGTATCATATGTTGTATTGCCATTCACCAGAGCCTTTTTTTAGGTTCCAATTTCATTCCCAAGTTTAGGGTCCTACAAATTTTTACCCATAAAGAAAAAAACAACATCAGCTCTTAAGCATTGCAACTTTTGTCTGTCTCCAACTCATCTTGCATGTAATGAAATGAGGTCTAACCCAGCATTTCTATATATTAGGATTAGGATTAGGATTATATGGCATGAAACTTATCATGTAATATCAACAAAATTTTGTCTTGCTGTATAGAACTTGTTTGCTGTTCATTACAGTCAATATTGTTTAGTGATTGTCATACTTGGCTGCTGTTGAAAAACTGACAATTGAAAAACAAAACAAATGCTTTACAGCGAAAGTTCATGTGGGTAATTCATGACGGTGACAAATGGTACTTATTTCTGCTCAAAGGGATAACTTCCTTATTTTTTTTTGAACTTTTTTTCTTCTATTCCAGAAGGGAGGATGATAACGAAATGAGTTGTAAAGTTCATGCGTTTTAATTTTACTTTAATTTATTTATTTTTTATCTGTGGATTTATTGCTTCTCTGAACAGCTGTAAAATTGAAGGAAGCACATGATCCTCATTTAATAATTATGGCTGTGGGGTTTTCTCTATGAAAATTCAACATATTCACCAAAAGTTGGTGCAAAACAAATTGTTGATAAAATAAGATTTTGAGTTAAAATTAAGCTATCTTGATTCTTAAATAGCCACTTAATGCCTAAATGTAGGGTTTGAAAACTTTTTTTCCCTTTTAATCAACATCCTTTGGTTTGCAATTGGTGTTTTTATAGAAGAAAAACTTTTAGCATACTTTTTTTAATTAAATTGATTTATATATTTATTTTTTAATTTAATAAATTTAAATTTTAATATTTACAATTCATCATTGTAAGATTTTTACTATACTAAGATTGTAGAGAAGAAAGGAGAACCTATAGTTGATGTTCTCTATAAGAATCATAATAATGGGGTCAAGAAATTAACTATCATAATAATAATTTAACAGTATGATGATTAATGATGTTCTGAATCGTACGGAAAAGAATATAAACCCAATGGAAAAAATGAATGGAGAAGGAGAGAAAGTCAGCATAGAATTTGAGCCTCACAAAACCCAACGGATTTTTTTTTTTTTTTCCGCTGTTGAAGGGACAAGAGCGGTCAAAACATTCTTTAGGCAATCACATGGTGAGCTCCCATGGTGGACCCAAAGATTAGGTTGAAAGAATCGAATAGGATTGAAAAGATGGGCTACCATCAACTTAAACACACAGATGCTCCAATGTTCCACTCGCATTTACAATATTAGTAACCATAACACCAATATGCCATTCACATTGTTGATTCAATTTTTTTTTATTATATCATAAGTAAAATTTTAGTACAAATAAAAAAAATTTTAATTCAAAATTAAATCTTTGATATTTTTTCAAACGCTTTTAATCATTAAATTAAAAGCTTGAAAATATTATTGATTTAATTTTAATCCAACCATTTTTAACGTACTTTTTATCTTGCTTCGTTTCAATGATACCAAAAAGATATGCATGGATGTCAAGCTATATGCTTGTTCACATTTGCAAATTCTAATTCTTTTTTACCCAAGCGACATTGAATAATTAGAATGATCTAACCCCTTTTTTAATTATTTTTTTAAAAAAATATAAAAAATTATACATATCAAAGTTTAAATTTTAAATATTATTTTTTTAAAATAATTATACAAATTAATTAAAATAAATCTTGATTCTGAAATTTTTTACTTTTTTATCACTACAAAAGCATAAGTTAAAATGATTAAAGCGTTTAGAAAAAGACAATCATGGCAAGAAGTTCACTTTCAACTTGGCTATAATGATAAAATAAAAAAAAAAAAAGAAATGGCACAAATATAACCATATTAGCCAAATCGAGAGTCGATGCCCCCATTCTCCCACCTTTTTACCTATAAAAATTAGACTTTTTTTTTTTTTAATCTCTCTTTTCTCTCTCCATATCCAATATGAATTTGCGTGCGATAGAGCATCCGCATGCAAAGATTTTCCTTGTTTATTTATTCTTCCAACAAACGCGTTATAATTAGAGGAATGATTAACATTTAATTAGGTCATTGGTCAAAAAACATGATTGGATTGGATTCGCATCGGAATATAGCATTAGCATAAACCGCCAAAGCCACCAACTAATAATAATGAATTAAAAAAAATGCAAGATGCATCGTATCATTTCTCGTGATTATCATTCAACATCTCAACCTCACCTTTTTTTTTTTTTTTTTACCTTTTGTTTTCAAGGTTTGGCATTCAAAATTTTGTTATTGAAGTTTTTTTCCATGAAAATCGAAGATTTATTGACAAAAAAATTACTTATTTTCAGTTGAACTAATTTTAATTAGCGAATGTTGTAGCTTTCTTTTAATTTACTATTATTAGTACTTGTTGATAGAAAATATTTCGACATAATGCCACGTGAACATATTTGGCTTCATTTATCTATTTTTTTTCAAAGCTTATTAGATTTTTTTTTCATTTTTTGGTTTTTAACTTTTGATTATTATTTAATCAAATTAAAAAGTATATTAATAAACTTGCATCTGTTTAAAAATAAATAATAATTTGGATCTATCATCGTAAGTAGAATGTATAGATATGTTTGAGCCATTGATTAAAATATATATATATGTATGGAATAATTTGTTACCTTTGAAAACAATATTGGGAAATTAATAAGGGAAGCAATAATTTAGCTTGGACTGCCACTGACAATATCTCAAATATGTAATCAAATAACTAAGGATAATGGTTGCTATAATTTAATTTCATTAAAAAAATGGTTTAATTATAATCTTTTGAAACATAATATTTACCCGAATCTCCATCATTGTACCTTTTATTGATATAAAATGTTGGAGCCAAACTTTATACATGAAGAGACAAAACTTTCAATCTTAGGAGAAAAGTTTTGTCAAAAGAGAATACTTTTAAAAATCAATCTTTGAACATGAATTTAATTCAATTATATCTTATAATTACATTTAAGAGATGATATTTAATAAATTTAATATTTAAATTTTTACACATATAAACTTTTTTTTTTATTTTTATATTGTGACTTCATTATAAAGTAAAAATGAATATTCGACGTGCATGCTTTGATTGTATGTATTATAAGATAAGCTATTGACAAAATCCAACCTATTATGAATATAGTTTCTTATTAGGGTCTTAATTACTTTTATATCAACAAACCCTAATTAAAGAATAAATAAGTACACATGATTAGCATTGGTGCTCTCACGAGGAACCATGGTGAACATGTCATCTCATCATGCATGTACCCAAAAAAAAAAAAAAAAAGTTTTTGAACTTCCCTTCCATGCCTTTAATAAACTAAGATTACAAAGTATCTTATTAATTAGGCCTTTTTTCAATAACAAGAAGGAAATTATAAAACATTTAGACATGCAAAATTTATTTAAGTCTCACAGAGCATTTGTATATATGTATAGTTCATTTTAAATTTACATTAAATATTCTCTTATCAATCCAATTATATCATCATATTTATTGAGGCTTATTCTATTGTTTTATTGTTAATGTACACCCAAAAAATATACATTATATATCAAAATTAACTATATAATTACATATATATTTTGCAAATGCCAAAATAATTTATACTATATATAATTTTAAAGATAAAAAATTAATAACATCAAACATCGCTAAAATTACGTAAAATCATTTTAAATTGTAAAAAAAAACATAGAAATTGAACTTAACCTAAAAAAGGAGATAAATATTTTTAACGTTTTAAGGGAAGGGTGAGGGGGGCAAGCTTCCTTGTATAACCTGACCGACAAATGAAGTCTCGAATGATTGTTTGATAATGGGAAAACAGTAGTATCTAACCAGCGGTGGATGATGAAGGAAATAAACCATTTGATCATTGAGGAGTACGTACACAGTACACAGTACACATAAAATACACATTTAGTTAACACGTGGCGACAGAACAGAGCGCCAGGTGTGTGATCAGAAATCAAAAGCTAAAACATTTTATTCTACACTTCACGAGGACGGTTTATAGTTATGGATACAAGTCTTCAAGACAACAGAGACAGACACCGCCATGATTTGGTGATTGCCGCCACGTGTCTTCCACGTTAGCGTCTGTCACTTTGTTACCGTATGTCAGTCAAAACCCAAACTTACGTAATAATAGACAAAAAAAAAAAAAAAAGAAAACGTGATTTATCCATGATCCTCTGTGTTCCGATACACGTTAACAGTCGGTGTCATCCTCTCATTTTACATTGAATGAAAGCGACCGTTCAACACGTCTAGCAGAAAATGGCCCTTTGTTTTAGTCAAAGTTTATATCTCATTTTGGAGTTAGCATTTATAAAAATTTTCAAGGAAAATTTATATTATATTTATATTAGATTTATATACCATTCATAAAAATATTATAGGTTATGATAATAAAATCTACAATTTATAAATAAAATATTCAAAATTTATCAATTTAATTAATATAAAAAGAGTATAATTATATAAAGTAAAAAAATATGCATATTCAAAAATATATATATTCCAAATGGTTTTGATTACAAAATTGTGCCCTAATTCTAATCTATGGATTTTCTTTCTTTTTTTTTTTTTTATTTGGATCTTTTAAAGAAGAGAATTCCTTTATTCTTTCTTTGCAATTACGTATCCTTTTAATAATTTGTGTTTTGTTCTTTATATGAAACTTCAAGATTGTTTAATATTCTACTTTTTGTAACCTAATTGTTGGTGAAGAATTAGGTACGACAATTATTCCAAATCCCTACCAAAGAAATTATTTGAATTAACCTAAAAAATTAGATGGAACGATTATAAGCAAATATTCGAGAATTTCCTTTTTTCTTTGATCATTTTGGTTTATAAGCAAATACGTTGTCTCATATCATGATTTGGTAATTAAGGAAATAGATGATTTCTTCTAAGTTATCAACATTTCAAAATTTAATTAAAGATTTTATCAACAAATTTGCTTCATTAGATTCATATCCTATATACCATTCAGATGTTTTAAGTTAGATAAAATCAAGTTGTACATATTAATTTAACGGGAAGGGATCAACTTACATAAAAAAAATTTATATTTTTTTAATTATTGATTTTAATAGATTTAAGTGATGAAATTAAACTTTTGTTTTATTTTCACTAATCTCTCTAATCTTTTTTATATATTGAAATCGATAATTTAAAAAAAAAAAAAAAGTAAATCGATTCCTCCATAAAGATTCCTCCCCAAAATAAATTAAAGATTTTTTTTTTCATTTATCTCTCTTATCCTTTTTTAATTTTACATTAATATAAATTGATTCCTCCCAAAATTTAAAACTTTTTTGTGTGTTTTTTGTTCTTTATACGAATCTATTTTGCTTTTATGACCTAATTTTTGGTGAAATGTTAGGGAAGACAATTATTCCAAATCCCTAACAAAGAAAATATTTGAAGTAACCTAAAAAATTGGTGTAAAGGAAACTTTACACGTGTCGACATATCAAATGTTCCCTTCCGAAAAAGGAGACTTGTCATCTTTTATTTCCATCTTTATCCTAATTGCAGTTTCCCAGGCTCTTCTTTTAGTTGGGGAATAGTTTCGGTAATCCTATGGAATATTCTATGCAATAATGGCGGCAAAGAAACATGCAATTCACTTATGACTTTGCATCTATTCGAATATTATTATATTCGTATGTACCAACATTTAATTTAATAAAAAATTCATGTGTCTTTGAGATAAAAACTTAAATAAAGTTTTTAAGTGAAATTCTTAAAATAAAAATGATTCAATTAAAATTTTAATAAAAAAATTATAAATTATAAATTGATATAATTTAAAGAAAAAATCAATAATATGTAAAAAAAAATATCATTTATAATTCAAATTTGATAAGTAATTATTTAATGTCAAAAATTTACTAAAAATGATTATTTAAAAAATATTTTAAAATGTATACACTTCATCTATGTATTAAACTTTAAAATTGATTTTTTTTTAATTTTATTTTTTATTTAATTGTTTTTAATAAAAAAAAATTTGCCTAAAAATTTTATGTAAATCTTTCTTTTTATTTTCATATTCAAAAAGTTACACTCAAATTTTTTTTTTCTTTGAAAAAAATTCATACAATTCAAATATTATAAGTGAAACTCAAGCGTTAAAACATATGCATCATGGCTTAAGAGAAATAATACGACAACATTTTATATTTCACCAAATGAGATAGTAATTTATTAATTTAATTATAATATTTTAATTTATGAATTACTTGATTCATTCATTACTTAGTAAATCTACTTTTTAATTTAAATAATTGAGATAAAAATATGAGACAAACATATAGCAGTAGTTCATATTAAAATACATTAAAAAAAAAAAAAACTTTCTTTATCTAAGTTGAACCTTTAATTTGCGGCAAGGTTTAAAGACAGTAGCAACTCCAACTCTCCAAGTTAATCAAACATTTCAATTAATAATAATAAAAATAAAAAGGTGTCTGCTAAATATTCCAATGCCTAATTAATATAGGTTGTACATATCGAATTACTTTCTAGTTTGGTAGACGGAACTTATCAAAATTGATTTCCTAAAACAAACTCTTAAGTCTTACTTCCACAAAATTATTAAAAAAAATCATTTAAATTTTTATTTTGAATTTGTAATTTTTATACGTTCGATCAATTTGTATGTTATATGAACTAATATTTAGTTGGTTAAAAAATTATTTATAAATTTCATCAAAATTACAGATAAAGAATATCTTGCTTGATTGCATAATAAAAATAAAAATTTATAAGAAAAATCACACAAGAAGAAAAAAAAGCAAACAGAGATATAGAGTAAAAGTGACAATAGTTCGATTTGGATCGAATTTGATTGTATTTTTGGATATTATATAATATTATGAAAATTTTAAATATAATTTGAATTTGAATCGAACTTTTATTTGATTTGAATTAAATTTTATCAATTTAATTTAGTTTATCAATTTTTAATTTTTTAATTTATATATATTATTTTAATATAAAATTTTAATATATTTAAGTAAATTTTGATATAAAATTATTATTTTTATTTTATAAAAATTTTAAATATATATAAAAATTAAGAAAAATATATAATTTAATTTGATTTTTTTTATTTTTATTTTTCGATTTGAAATTCAATCCGAATCTGATATATAAATTTAATATTCAAATTTAATTTAAATAATATAAAAAAATATCAAATCAAATTGAATATTATAAATTTAAATCAATTTTCAAAATTTTTATTTTTTTCCAACCCTAATATAAAGAGTCCGAGCAAGTGATTGTGTTGGAATAAAAAATAATAATAATAATAATAAAATTCTTGGGCCTTTAGCCTCCCTTAAGAACATCTTTTTCCTACCACGTCAGTAAGATGAATCCTCGTACAGTCCTACAGGTGAAAGCGGAGGGGAATCATCTCCGCCTTCCCGTTTCCGTTTAAAAAGTTGATAAAATTGGTAACGAGATGTAAAAACGCAGCGACACGTGGAATGCCGTGAAGTCATTGCAATCAAAGTGGACCACGCGATACTTTACCCTTTTATTGTTCGCGTATTTCCATGGCGTACTGGTTAGTTGCCAACTATTTTTTAATTTGTGTATCCTCCCCGAAAGTTCCGCTCTTTTGCCCTATTTTCTATTGCCGCGTCAGCTGCTTGACTTCGCATGGTTGGTGGGGGCAACTTTTTTTCTTCCAACATCCTATGTACAATACTTTGACACATTTGAATACATGATTTAGATTGATTGATTTATAATCATTTTTAAAAATTAATATTTATTTAAATTAAAATTTTATTTTTAAGATTATATTTTTGTTTGTACTTTGACACATTTAGGCACGTTTTAGCAATTTAGCACACAATGTGACACCAATTGGAGCATAAAAAATCATTTAAATAATCATAAATCATTTATTAAATTAAATTAATTATTTGATATAATAATTATCAATATGTATTTTTTTAATTTACATTAAAAATTAATTTTATGTAATTTGTTTTTGAGCTTAAGTAGTAATTTTTTAAATAAAAATTAATAATAATGTGATTTATCGATAAAATATTAAATTTTTTATTTTAATGATTGACATTCAATTCTTAATATTTTCAACTATTGAAAAAAAAAATTCTAAACAAGTAAAAAACATGAAAGTTTTGTATAGCGAGGGATTTATTAAAAAGAAAACAAATTGCACAAAAGTATTTTAGCTCAAGATTAAATGAATGAATAATCTAATCAAAATCTCAAATTATTAATTTGGAATTTTCTCTTTTTTCAAATAAAAAGAATGTATGGAGATGGCCATAAATGATGTGCGATTTGGGTGGGTCAAGAAGTCTTATTTTGAGCCAATGTTTGGTTTAGCCTACGCAAAATGAAGAGCACATTTGCTGCAGTCCAGCCGAGCTATTGACATAGAGTAATTTAAAGTGCAATCCACCTGTCATCGGAATCCTCAATTTGAAATTCAAACCTTACCCTTCCTTCCTTCCTTCTACCCATAATTAAGGGAGCTATGCACCTTCATTTCAAAAGGTTTGTTCTTTGCCTCGACATCCTTGTTTTGGGAAATTAAACTTTTCTCCCAAAAAGTACAAAGATATAATAGAAGAGAAAGATTATCAATCATCTAGCTTCTAATTTCAAGTATTTGTGATCAAATTTAATTTCTACAGTTTTAATTTATATATATAAAAAAAAAACCGACTCTAAACTTTTTTGGAAATTGTTTTCTTTAATGATGGGGAATTCTCTTGATAAGATTGGAATTTATGACAAAATGGTGTTTTGGCTGGAATTATAATCCAAATTTATCATCTTTAAATTAAGCTTTTGTTATTTGGCAATTCACACAATCTCTTATTTTATAGTTTGAATAACTATTATAAAAGCAATTTTAATAAAAATGTCATAATAAATTTAAATGTTAAAATAACATAATTAATTTATATAAAAATATAATCATATTTTTAATTAAAAAAAATTATATGTCGTGTTTGCTTTTGTAAATTTTGGCATTTCTTTTTTATTTTTTTATTTTTTTCATCTAAAAACAATAAGAAATATTAAAGTATCAGTTCAACAAAACTTAAATATTTGATATTACCAGTTATGATAAAAAAAATTTAATTAAGTCGCGTATGAACATTTAACTCAATAATTATTACACCATTGCTTTTCTAAATAAAAGGAAAATTTTAATTAAGTTGACATTCATTTGTAGTTTAATTACAATTTTTTAACTCAACTATAGTGCTTAACTGAGTCGCACTTTTTTTATGCCATTAAAATTAAAAGATTTGACTTGGTTAACCTTAAAACTATTGTGGAAAATTTAAAAATGAAAAAAAAAGAAGAAAGAAATAGCCAATAAATTTAATAGATAGGTGAAATGGATAGTGTGTTGGAGCAGCACACTCAGCAGGATGCTTTCCACTCTTTAAAAATCTCGTTGGAAGTTTTCACTGGCAAATAATTAAAAAAAATTTTTCAATTTTTTATCTAATGACTAAAAAGTTTGAAAAAAAAAAAAAAAAAGACCCCTAATATAATAATCACTAGTAGATTACTTTCAATTCCTTGACTTATTGATTAAGAAATCTTAAAAAGACAGGCAAGGCATTGATTCAATCTCAACTAACCCTATCTTTTTAATCCTATGAATAAAAAATTTTCATTATTTTATTTTAAAATGATAAATGTATTTTTAATTAAATTTAAAATTAATATTTATTTAAAACATTTTTATTTTTTTTTAGTTTTATATTTAATTTAAAATTATTAAATTTTAATCATAAGTTTAATTAAAAATACGTCATTCAAATAAAATAATAAAACTATTGAGTGATTTTTAAGCAACTGAGAAACCCGCTATTAGAAATGGCAGCTTTCTTCCCCGCAGCATTTCATTATTAGCCGGAATCCAACACGACCTTCTAAGATTTAAGGCCAAACCATCTTCTTTTAATATCCTCAAAAGCCTACCTTCAGCTCATTTCCCGTCAATCTTTCCCAACCATTCATTGGCCACACGTGTCTTCCTCTCATGCGATGCCGGCTCCCCACTTTCCCTACTCTTTCCCACATTTAACCGTACCCCTTCAAAATTAAAAAACGTAGATCTTCTAAGATCATTTATATTTCCCCAACGACCGCCTTCATATTTAAACACTTTATCGAGTTTTTTTTTTTCTTATTCTTTTTCAATTCCGATTTTGTAGCTTCTTAAAAATCAACGAATTTGTTGCTTCCTTGTTGGGAGAGTCTCTGCCCAACCAAACCAGTTACCACGCTCACCGGATTCTTTCTTTTCTGTCTCGGGTTACTCCGCCGAACTTCTCGCCAACTGCCATTTATTTGCACAAAAACGCCGTCGTTTTTTAGAATATTTTTGTAACCGTCTCCGCAAATTGTTTTCACAGGAAAACAAAAAAGAGAAGAAAAGAACTCTTCACTTTCCATCTCTATTTCTCAAAACTGGCAATCCAAGAACTTGAGAAAAAAAGAGAACCATGAAAAGTTTAACTGCAACTGCCGTGCTCAGTCGCCACATCACCTTTTCTCAATACCAAGATCTTCAAAGTCTTTCATTTTATTAAAAATAAATTTATCCTATGCATCCTTTTTGCTGTATTTCCACCGTATCGGATCAATCCCCGGTCAAACCATTATCCGACCACGTCATCACCATGTCTCCTCCTCCTGTAACAACTGTAACAATCACTTCCTCTTCCGCTCCCACCACCAGATCCAACTCTGCCCGATCGACGGCCCAAATCCAGTGCCAGTCCAATCAAAACCATCAGCATCACCATCATCGTAGTAGAAGCGTGGATTTGAATCGGGTGAGCCAGAGAAACGGGATTCCATTGGGAAGAGAGGCTACGACGACTCCGGCTTCGGCTCCTCCGCCGCAAGTGGATGTGAAGATAAACGACATCGTAGGGAACGGGATATCAGGAGTGCTTTACAAATGGGTGAATTATGGGAAAGGTTGGAGACCGAGATGGTTCGTTTTGCAAGACGGAGTTTTATCATATTATAAAATCCATGGCCCCGATAAGATCGTTGTTAGCCAAGAAACGGAAAAAGGATCCAAAGTTATCGGCGAAGAGTCTCTCCGTATTATCTCCCACCATCGCAATTCCATTTCTCATCATTCCTTTACCCGTCGCAAACCCTTCGGTGAAGTCCATCTAAAGGTCAAAATTAAGAAAAAGGACTAACCAAAAATAAATAAAGCAAAATGAAAAACAAATTTGAATTGATTTTTGAATTCTTGAACTTTTCTCAGGTCTCCTCAATCAGGGAAAGCAGATCAGATGATAAGAGGTTCTCGATCTTCACCGGAACAAAGAGGCTTCATTTAAGAGCTGAGACGCGGGAAGATCGGGTTGCCTGGATGGAGGCGCTTCAGGCGGTTAAAGATATGTTCCCTAGGATGTCCAATAGCGAACTCATGGCTCCAATGGACAATGTGGCGGTTTCGACGGAGAAGTTGAGGCAAAGGCTGCTGCAGGAAGGGGTGAGCGAATCGGCCATCCAAGATAGCGAGCAGATTATGAGGAGCGAATTTGCGGCGTTGCAGAGCCAGCTGGTGTTGCTTAAACAGAAACAATGGCTTCTCATCGACACCTTGCGTCAGTTAGAGGTATATGTTATCAAAATTAGAAAACAATATGCTGCTGCCAGTCGTCATTCAATTTGACAAAAAAAATTGATTGATTGTTTCGAAACAATTACATCAATTTGCTATTCTTTTACTTTATTGTTTTGTATGGAAATTATGAAGGCCTATGTAGATTTTAGGATATATCGGTGTTTTTTCGTGGTTGGTGTTCATTGAATTTTAATTGGAGAAGGGTTAGTTGATGTAGGATTTGTATCTTAGGTCACTAAACCAGAGGTGACATTGAATAATATTTCAAATAAAATTTCATAAGTATTTGTTCTTGAACATTAATGTCATCTTCCATTTTATTTTCTATTTCCTTTAATTTCATCTGGTAGATATAGAAAAGCAGTTAGTCTATTGCTAGTTGAATCTGTTAGACTGTTGAAATACTTCTATGGGCAGATGGGGTAGTGTTGAGCCCAGGACCGGTTGAGTTTTTCTTTATATGTACCCAGGAAGAGTGTGTATGTGTTGTCCATGAAGGGTTGCTAATGATGTTTAAAGAAGGATGTTGATTAATGAACTATATCTGCTCATAAATTTTAAAATCTTTTTAATTTTTTTGTAAGTGCATTTTGAATGCTTTAGCTGCGCAAGTACATGATTTTTAGGGATGATTGAGGCTGATTGGTTTCTCTAACTATCAATGTTTCTTGAGTGCCAGTTTCAATTAGAAAATTATTAAATGAAGGAATATTTTGATTTTTTAAAGGAAAAAAATTTTAGTTTTCCCATTTATCTCCTAGTGAAGGCAAAATGTAATTTTGAAGTCTCTCCATTAATATGCCTTGTTTGTATGTTGTTTCCAGTAATTACTCTTGCGAATACTCTGTGCCATAGAAGTTGAGAGCAGTTCAATCTTATATGTCTCTTTCTTTTGAGGTAGTTACTTAAAAGATTGGTAGTGGTCTGGTTGATTCGAAACAAAATAAATGTCAATAGTTGTGAGACATTTGTTCTGGGGCTTGTTGCAATCTTGATAATGGCATTGATGGTGGTGACAGCAGCAGTTGTGCTGGTGGTTGGATCAGTAATATTTGGGTTAGGTTACACTGAGTGAAGCACATAAGATGTATGATCCATTAAGTACTCCAAAGTTTTTGCTTCACAATGTAATAATTTTTAAGTTCCTTGACAAGCAGTTTATATACTCTAATCACAAGTGAGCATTCTTCTGAAAAAGTAGCATTAAGTAAACATAAATTGTCTAATTCTATTGTTTCTTGGTGGCTTTTTTTTCTTGGAGGTTTGAGTTTCTATCTTTTATAAAGTGTCGTTTTTCATGTGGTTTCACTTTGAGAATGTCAAAATCTTGTCACCAAGGGCAAAGTAACTATTGTATATTACTTTACACTCAAAGCATTTCCTCTTTCTTTAACCTTCTTGCAATTATATTTGTCTTTTAGGTCTGCCTTTCTTTTGAGAAGAAAGAATCTCCTTTTCTTCTCCCTCTCCAAATTTGCTGGTGCATTTGGGATAAAATGGGGCTGACTGAATAAGGAACCTTTACACTTAAGTTTTCAGTACCATCTTGTTCATTACAAGATGTAGTATAACCCTTGTTGAAGGGTTGAAATATGTACTTTGAGTTAATTGGAATCTTACTAACTTCAGCTTGACTTTTTAGTTAATGCTTAACAAAAGGTTACACTTGCTAGTTTGTTATGAGCTAGGCATTGCAAGTAGGGCCTTATTGTCCCTTTTTTCAACATCTACAATTCTGTTGTTGTATGGCCTTTAGTTGGGGCATCTGGTATTTGGCATATATGAAGCATCAATTACCTGTCCGTTAAAATACTGCAAGAAGTTGATATGTTCATGAACATGTCGAGGGATATAGGCAGCTTTTGCCTAGGGATGCTAAGCTATATGGTCATACATTAGAATCTCAGGAGTCCTAAAAGCCATAAGGCTTATGCTAGACCTTGAAGTGATTGAGTTCTTTTTACCTTTTTCTATGGTGAAAATCATTGTCTTTTGGTATTGCAGCAACATGCATGCACAAAAGGTGCTCTGCTTTATCTGTGATTCATATATATATATATATATATATATATATATATATATTGTAATCTTACTTCTTTAAAGTGAGCTCTAGCTACTTATTTTCAGTCTGTAACTGCTCTTATCCGTAAACAAAGGTTTTACTTCTTCTTTTTGCAATCTTGAGCTAAGAAATTGCTATTTTTACTGTATTTTGTAGACAGAAAAAGTTGATCTGGAGAATACAGTGGTTGATGAGAGCCAAAACAAGTCGAATGACCAAGGAGCTTCCTCTATGATAAGGCAAGACAAGTCTAGTGGTAAGATATTTGGCAGTAAAACTATTTATTACAATTGTTGGTTCCATAAGCTAATTTATGCTGGACTGTTTATCATGTGCTGAGATACATGGTTGATTTTATCATCAATGTTCACAGTTTGTTATTAGTCAGGGAGTTCTTTTTTGTTCTATCATCAGCATGCCTGAGTATTTGCTGTACTTATTTGTAGAAAACTTATAATGCTTGTTAAGCAGAGGTACATAAGTTATCTTGATGCAGTTTTTATGTGTAGCACACATGTCTTGACTTCAATTCAAGTAAAGGACTTCCTTTTTACATTACCAAACCATTAGGTGGTTTATGTTTGTCATTTATCTTTTTTATTGCTTGCTAGATTTACATTACCAAACCATTAGGTGGTGTATGTCTGTCACTTATCTTTGTTATTGCTTGCTAGTTGTTCCATTAATAAGTTTATTCTTTGTCTATCAATTCGTTTCATTATCTTGGCTCTTTCTTCCTTTTCTTGTGTGTTTTTTCCCTTTCTACATTGATTTGGATAACTCTAATAGAGGCTGCAGCTGGATTTAGATGTGGTCTCCATGGTCTTCCCTCCCTTAAGGAAGAGTACATGACCATTGGGCCACAGCATGTGTTTGTCCTGTTCTGGTGCCGACTTACTAAAAATAGTTATAGTGCTGATTGCTTCGTTATATAAATTGCTTCTATCTTCTTTGGTTTAGTTTGCATTCAAGTCATTGTTATTACTTTCTTAGCATTTCTATCTTTCATTGATTTTTTTTTTTTTTGCCTTTTTTTTTTGTTCAAATTCTTACTCAGAAGGAAGCATAACCGACTCAGATGATGATAATGAAAGAGTTGACGCTGCAGAAGAAGAAACAGATGAGGATGACCATACATTCTTTGATACTCGCGACTTTTTATCATCAAGTTCTTTCAAAAGCAATGGATCTGATTTCCGGACATCATCTTTCTCTTCAGATGATGAGGGTCTTCATGCTATTGATTCTGAAGATGACATGGATCCTTACATTAAATCAGTTGGAAGTAACTTTCCTTACATTAAACGGCGAAAGAAGTTGCCTGACCCAGTTGAAAAGGAGAAGGGTGTAAGTCTTTGGTCAATGATTAAGGATAATATTGGAAAAGATCTTACAAAAGTTTGTCTTCCTGTTTACTTCAATGAGCCTCTCTCTTCTCTTCAAAAGTGTTTTGAGGATTTGGAATATTCATATCTACTTGACCGTGCATACGAATGGGGGAAAAGGGTGAGTCTAAGAACTTTGTTTTTTTTTTTGTTTGAGGAAACAGAGCATTGGTTGCAATAAAATGTTTTCCTACTCTAATATTTCTCTATCACCATATCACTTCGTCAATCTAGTTACACATCTTTGCTTTATCTGATTTCCCCCCTCTTTTCCTTCTTTTACCCATATCTTTCCTTTATATGCTTATAGCAGTTCACTTCCTTCATAAACTTTGATAATTTGAATCTTTGGCAAGATTCCCTGACACATAATTTTTCTCTCCAAAACTTGCAGGGGAATAGCCTCATGAGAATTCTTAATGTGGCTGCATTTGCTGTGTCTGGATATTCTTCAACAGAAGGAAGAATTTGCAAACCTTTTAATCCATTATTAGGGGAAACATATGAGGCTGACTTCCCAGATAAAGGCGTCCACTTCTTCTCGGAGAAGGTTTGTCTATACTCTAGATATGGTCTATACTTGTTGTCTACTTTTTGTTTTTCTTTATTTACACAAAATTGTCCTTCAAGCTTCAAAGCATATTAACCTCACTTCTAAGGTCTTCCTTTTGACTGAAGAAAGTGCATGTTTCACGTAGTCAATCTAGAGTGTCATTGTAACAATCAAATTCAATATACACGCAACTTGAAACATTTTTTTTTTCTCATGTGTAAGTCTTATACACAGGAATGTTGCACTTAGTTTTGAATTTGTACATTCTATGGGGCATCAGTTCACCTGGTTATTATAATGACGGGAAATTGAACCTAGTTTTATATGTCTGATGTCAAAATTGCTGTACTGCAAGAGCTTTGCAAATTTAATACATTATTGATCCTTTGGTGCATAGAAAGGCACTATGAAGATTTGCTTTTTTAGCTTACCTCTTTTTGTTTCTTCTTTTGCTCTTCCTTTTTATCCTTTCCCTTTTACTTTTGGTCTAAATTCTTATAGAAAAACTTGCTAAGTTAAAAACCTTGTTATGGTTTCAACCTTAACAGAGTGAATAAAGAGGATGTTAAAGTAATAAGGTAGCACAGTTAGTAGATCATTACCTAAAATGATATTGTTTGGGTGCCCAACTATAAATAAAGCTGGTGGCTTCCTATCCATTGGTGAAATCAGCCTTGTCCTTATCAAATTACTGGGGGATGGTAAACAGGAGTGTTTGCTGAAGACTTTGAACCTCATAATTTCAAATAAGTATAAGAGACAATCTTAAAAATTACCTTATGCATGTAGGTGTTAAGAAGTGACAATGATAGTGCTCTCCTTTTATTGTAGAGGCATCAATGCCACTTACACTGTTTGGGGTACTGGGAAAAGAACAGCACAGTGCACTACATTTTTTTTCCACGATTCTTCTTTTTATTTTATTTTATTATTAGTTTCTGTTTTAATGCTATCTATAAAGCCACTGATAGTTACTCTATTTTTTGGTGTCAGGTTAGTCATCATCCAATGATTGTAGCATGTCATTGTCAGGGTGCAGGATGGAAATTGTGGGGTGATAGCAATTTAAAGAGCAAATTTTGGGGTCGCTCAATTCAGCTGGATCCTGTTGGTTTTTTGACCTTGGAGTTTGAAGATGGAGAAGTGTTCCAGTGGAGTAAGGTATGGCCCCATAAAGAACAAATATATGTATGTATGTATGTATGTATGTATGTATGTATATGTAGACATACAGTTGCTGTATCCAATTGAAAACGAACTTTTGTTTTCCAGGTTACAACATCAATATACAATCTCATACTGGGAAAGTTGTACTGTGATCACTATGGTACCATGCGAATAGAGGGGAATCGTGAATATTCATGTAAGCTTAAATTCAAGGAGCAATCTATCATAGACAGAAATCCTCACCAGGTGATCTTTAATCTCCCTCAAAGTAACCTATTTATTAAATTATATAAACTCCTCTTATTTTCATAGAATTATGATATTGTGCTATTATCCTCTTTTTAACCATCGCTGACATTTTTTAATCTATAAAAATTTATTGCCCTTCAGGTACATGGTATAGTTCAAGAAAGGAATGGAAGGACAGTGGCTACGTTATTTGGAAAATGGGATGAGAGCATGCATTATGTGAATGGAGATTGTTCTGCAAAAGGAAAAGGACAAGAGTCTTTATCGGAACCTCATCAGCTTTGGAAGCGGAGCAAGCCTCCTAAATATCCCACCAGATATAACTTAACACGTTTTGCCATAACCTTGAATGAGCTCACGCCTGGTCTGAAGGTGATTATTATAATAGTTTTGATTGGATTTATAAACTTGGCGCCAATCTAATGCCTTAGGTGGGTGGTGTGAAAATTCCATTATGGTTTTTGTCCTTTCTTTCACACACGTAAGGAGACATGCAGAGACTTTTACATATATGAAGATTTGTTTCCATTGCATTTTTAGGATATCCCTACAATTCTTGAATTGCAATATTACAACTAGTACTTGGAAGGGTACCTTCCTTGAGTGCTTCTAAGTTCTAATAATTTGATTTTTGGTCAAAAATTCTTTTTCCAAAAGATGGAATTAAATGTGTCCATTTGAATCTAGAAAAATGAAATGGAATGATTTGAAACAAATGCACTGTCTAGATACTGCATGAACTGCTTTGCAGTAAGTGGGACATTGATTTTTTTCTCCTTTCTGTATTCAGGAAAAATTGCCTCCTACAGATTCAAGGCTGAGACCTGATCAAAGGTTTCTGGAAAATGGAGAGTATGAAATGGCAAATTCAGAGAAGTTGCGGTTGGAGCAGCGGCAACGGCAGGTAAGTTTTATGTTTCATTTCTGCGTTGTTGTCAATTCCATGTGCTGATGATGCAAATTGGCTAGACATGAGCTTAAGTATCAACGAACTAATGATTTGGGTCTTTAGGAAACTATGAAGCAAACACATAAACCAAAGTTGCTGTTTTCTCATTCCAAGTTTTAGACTCCTCCTAACTGGGAATAAAAGCTTAATGACATAAACATGCCAAGGCTTTTTAAAACTGACCGTCAAATACCAATAATGTAGTAAATATATAAACCGTTAGTGATGCATATGAAGGTATAGCAGCAGCAGGAAATAATATGAATGTTTAATGTTTTAGATTCACTCAGTTTGTTCTGAATGATTGGTCTCCTAGCAAACTGTATATGGAGAGTATATAAGCTGAGCCAAACATGTAGATATACATTAAGTAACCAATGCACTACATAACTGTGGGAACAATAATATCTGGCAAGACATGTTCTTGAAAATTCTCATAATTCACCTAGCAACATGCCCAACTGTTGACTAGGTTGTCAATAAGATTGCCCATCAATGTAAAGTTTAACCAAGCAATATACAGCATAATAAGCCGTGTTTTAGGAATGCTTTTTTTTCTCCAATCTTAGTTATGCAGATGCATAAGCAGGGATTTTATCCTAGGCTCTGCATGAAAACAATTTAGATAATCATTTGTCGTGGATAACTAAGAAAACACCTTTTTGTGATCATAACTGGGCAGCAAGAGCAGTCAGAAGTCAACCTGACCACGTCTTGAAGGTTCCTTTGCTGCTAAATAACTCATTCTCAAAGATTAAATGAACTTCTAGGTGACTTTACTGCAAACTTTCCATTCCAGTGTTGGAATTCAGGGAACAGTATCTGGATTTGTAAATTAATGAACAGTGCAATATCTAAAGCGCTATCACAACTATATTTTTGTTTAGAACCCTCACTACGATGCTTGTTTTCAGTATAGTTATATTGCAGGTAAAATCCTACTGATGTGTTTAGCGAAACCCTGTTTTTGTTTTGTTGATAGATTTGAAGGATTAGGCAAATAGCTTTATGGTAGTTGGTCTCATTGTACATTTTCGATTGGTATTCAGGCTAGGAAGATGCAAGAGAGAGGTTGGAAGCCAAGATGGTTTGAAAAGGATAAAAACAGTGGCGCTTACCATTATATCGGTGGATATTGGGAGGCTAGAGAGCAGGGAAAGTGGGATTCATGTCCAGATATTTTTGGCCAAATCCCTTCTGATCAGATCCTTGACTAAAGTGCAGGTTGCCTATCTTTTTCTTCTCCATTCTTTTTCAATTTTTTCACGAGAGATGCCTCATCCACTGGGCCAAGAAGTATGGTATGCCTCGTGACAGCAACAACGTAAGTAGATTGAAAAAGGTTTTAGAAAATAATAGAAGAATATTATTTTTCCCATACTCTTGCTTCTCGATTCATATCTGATGATGTGAGTGTGACGCAAGAATTGGGTTACGGTTGCGAAATTTTCATTGTAACAAACGACGGGGACTTTTGACAGAATTCTATTGATACAGAATACAAGAAAAATTTCCCGAACTCAACTTCTAAACCAAGTTTAAGTGGAGATACATAGTCATTAATGTCCCTCATTTTTAGCACTCAAGTACATAGTTTCCGACATTTATTGGTGGGAAAAAAAAAGCGTATGTTATTCTTGGTTTTTGATTTATGATGAATCCCAAAGGACATTGAGACTTTGAGAGGACACAGTGGCACAGAGTCCAAGTACTTATTGTTGTGTTTATCAAAATTTAAAATAAAAAAAAAAAAAAAAAAAAAAACAGAGATAACAATTTATGAGCAAGAAGAAGAATACAAATCTGACTCTTGTATGCACAGAGGTGTCTCCCAGACACCTGTGGATTAAAACAACAGCCACCCCAATGTTTTATTAACTTGCTCTGAATTGCTTACGGTCTTGAAAAATTGAATGACTTGTGTCGTCTGTGTCTGCCAAGTGATTTTAACCCTCATGATGATTTCTTTGAAACCCCAGTAAACCTAGATACCATTTGTTTCATTTCCTCTCTGTTCAGTGTTCATTTCCATTTGTCCAAAATTTCAGTTTCCAGGCCAATCTCCCTCTTTCTGTTACTTCCAGATATGGAGTTGACCCATCCATCAATTCATGGGCTAAGCTAAAAGCTACCACATCAAATCTTTTCGGCATGCTGACGCAATGGGGATTTGTTTTCTGATTTCTGATGGAGGAAGATCCTTTCCCCAGCCCACCTGTTGTTCTGCTGCCATCTTCTTTATACGCTCCTTATATTTTCTTTCTTTTTTAACACTACTTATCTATCTCCCAAAAAAAAAAAAAAACCCAAATGACAGATGATGAGAGGAGAGGTGGGTGACCAAACGTATCCAAAAACATGATCTTTAACCGTCCAATCAACCTAGACCGTTCAATGACACTTCATCAAAAAAGAGAATGGACCCCCATATCTCCCCTCTTCCCTGAAACCAATTGATATTGGTACTGCCTCTTTTCATATTTATTCTAAACGAAAAGTTCAGATTTCTCCAAAACATAACAAACCTTCCTCGAGTGGCTACTAAACGATTAAGCACACCAGGCAGTTTCTTTTGTTATGTCATCTCATCTCATACGTCATATTCCTCTCCTCTCTTAAGCTTTTTTTCCCTTTTTTTTAATAAAATTTGTCAGCTGGGTTTGTTTTTCTTTTTAAAGTAGTATATTAAGACAGAAGAATGAAAAAAATTTCAGCTTTTTAAAATATAGCCATATACGTAGGGTGGCTGTGGCTATTTGACTCACCATTTGGTCGGTTGCTCAGTCATACCGGGCTATCCACTGACAAGTAATGATCAGTAACGGTTCACTTCTGTATCAACATCTTGGCTCTGCCAACCTCATTACTATGAAAAACAAAACAACCATTTTAATGCATTTCTTCATTAATCACGTGAAAAGGAATTGGATTTTTATTTTCTTCTTTTCTTTCATGTAGTAATTCTGTAATTGGGAGGCTATAACCAGATTGTTTCTTTTAACTTTATATTTATTTTCATTTTAGAATGACTTGTATGCTATACCTTTGTTAAATTTTGGTGATCTCTTGATTATTTTGGTCATTAAAGTAGCAAATTGAGTATTATGAAATTCACTAGGAATGAATCTGTTTTTATAAGTGGGTTTAAGATTTTCAATGCAGGGTAGTTTAAAATAACATAAGCCTTCTTTTTTCTTTTTCTTTTTTTCATTTTAAAATATAATCTTGAGCTACATAGGGAAGAGAATCCTTTTAAATTTTATAAATTTTACTCATCTCAATTTTGAGCCCTTCATAATGGAATCTCAAAATATACAATGCCTCTTTTGAAACATCTATTCAAAAGTTAATGAAACTCTGATGTGGATACACATATCATAGTCTTTAACACTTTTCTACCCAAAAAATATCTTAAACTCTTTATACAATTAAGCTGCCATTTTAAGATATATCTATGCAATTATCTAATTTGTGGGTTTCTTTTTGTGTGTGTGTGTTTTGCTAAATATCTCATACAATAAGAAATTAATATATATATATATATATAGGTTAGATTGCCAAAGAGGTCATCGCTTACTCTAGGTCTTTATGAGAGAAAAATAAACATATATGACAATAGCTTCAAAAAGAGAAAAGATTTACCCAAACAAACCATCCTAAAATCTGCTTTCACTCGAAGGTACATATAACCAACAAATTAAGCCATATGGATACTTATTAATCAAGTAAACTACAAATCAAGTGTGTAGGGACAATAATGGATGCCTTATTGGTGGAGCAAATGCTCTCGTCCAAGCCGGTCAGCAAATGCATGTGGTGGATGTCTTTGGCCGTCCAACTGGCTTGTACGTGCATTGATGAGGAGTAAGGGATCGATGGTCCAAGGTTTTGGTCTGTGGAACTATCTAAAAATTAGTGAGAGACCCTCGCTATATATATGTATTGTGGAAGATATTCATTGTATGATTGATTATCTACATAATGTTAGTTTCAATTTTTTTTAGAAGGAGGCTAATTGTTGATTAGGTTTCATGTATAACTAGAATTAGATGACATCGTAGACGTAATGAAGATTTATCAGGTTATATTATAATTAATTAATTATAATTTAAAATTATGAAAATTTCATTTTTAATTTTTATTTATAAGTGATAGATAATTACATAATTTTTTATTATTATCAAATAATTATAAAATTATAATAAAAAATTCACGCCAGCTAATCTGGTGGCTCTTCAATCTTTGCAATTTTTTTTTGGCTTGGGTTTTTTGTAAATAAAAAAAAAATTATAGGGGGAGAGGATGAAAACGTGAAGAAAAGAGGAAGTAGAACTGTAGACGTACTCTTTTTGGAGCCACAAAAGGCATCGAAAAGATTCTATCAAACCAGAGAATATGCACTTTCTCTGCCGAGAAAAATAATATATACTATAAATTAAAAAAAAAAAATACGGTTTGAGGGTGACTTTTGATTAAGCACTGAGCGTGCAGTGAGTTGTCTTTTAACAGTTTTTTTTTTTTGTTCTTTTACACGTAAATGACACCTGGATTTTCTTACAAGACAAACATACTCTTGCTAATGAATTATGGACTGAATTGTGAAGTAAAAGTTGTTCGATTTGAAAATGTTTTCTTTACCTCACTCGCTATTTATCACTTGAAGTTGAATATTCAAATCATATCATTAATCATCAGCAACGAAATATTAATCATCGTGGATGAATCTAGAGGACGATTGGTACCCTAAACTATTGAAAATTCAATTAAAGAACAGCCTTTTTCAACAAAAACAAAAGGCAAAATTCTAATTTGGCACCCGTAATTAAGATTTTTTAGTTTGGCATCTCTTTCGTAAAATTTATGCATTAATATGATAATTTTATTAACTTTTTCAGATTTAAACCCCATTATTAATTTTATTCTCTTTAATTTTTTTATTTAATTAAACATTATTACACATAATTATTTACTTCCTTATATTATGAAAATTTCTTCTCAATCAATCAAATAAACATATTAACATTAATTTTGGTGTTTCAAATAGTATTTTCTATGAATAAAAAAATTATTATTTTCTTTTTATGTTAATAATAAATTTTTTTTTAAATCCACTAACCATGAACTTAAAAACTGTATGCAATGAGAGAGGGAAATGAAATCTTGGAATTGAGTGAGAAGCATTATCCAAAACCAAATATATGTGAACTTTATTATCAACATATTTATAACTATTCATTTATTCCTAAAACAGTGTTTTGATCATATGCAGGCTTTGGCTTTCAACATCTTGTTGAAAGGAAACACCACAATTTTGATGCTTTCTTTTTTAGAGACCATGGAATTTGGATTGGTTAGGAGCAGTGATGATTCTCGGATAAGAAGATTTCTAAGTGCGCAACAATTAGGATCAATAAGTCATCATTTTCGTGCATTATTTATCATGGAATGTTTGACTATTACATTTTTAAAATAATTAAAAAAATTTCAATAATTTTGGCTCACATGAAAATTGGTAATATCAAACCCCACATATGATATATTTACAAAAACATTATGTTGTTTTTATATTATGTTGCAAAAAAAATTATAAAAATATCTCAATCACCTAAAATTTACAAAAACATAAGAAGATAGAAAAACCAAGTTATAAACGTATATAATTGTTAAAAACATGTATTCTTTAGTTCCAACATAAACAACATGTAGTGCCCAATCTTGTTGGATTTGGACCTAAACATATGTACAAAATCTTTGATTTCAACTACAAAAACATCGATCAATTCATATGACAGAACAATATATTAAGTTTGGGTCATGATTCTGGTAAAACGACACCCTTTTGAAAAACCTTTTGGATTTAGTTGACAAAGTTTTCTTACATGTCCTAGAGAAAACCTGGCAGCTGGGTTCAGGGTTTCAGCGGTTGAGGGAACTCAGGTGGCTGTTTTGATCCACACCCCCAAACGGTCTAATTCTCACAGGTAGTTCATGAAAACAACTAATATTTAATCAATCACCTGATACCGACGTCCCTCAACTCATTTTCTTTGTTTTTGTCTTGTCATAAATATTTCATGACCTCTTCCATGCCTTAACAACAGAAATTAAATGTCAACGTGAATGGTTGAGGAGTTCGTAAGGTTTAAATATTTTCTTTAGTTTAAGTTTGAATTTTATTATGAACAATCGTTTTTGATACTTAATATGTATATTTAATATATCTTATCTCTGAAGCCTCTGGTCTATTTTGACTTTGAATTGAAAAACCTTATCTTCACCTTAAACTTTTATTTAAAAATAAAAAATAAAAAATAAAAAAAACAGCAACTAAACATTATTACAAGATAAAGAGAGATAGAAAAAAAATATATTCAAAGGGCTTTGTTCTTATTAAGAAAATCATTACACACATAGTGGACCACCTAGGAGCTTGACTTCACCACTCGAAAGACTTTAATTAATTTTATTTGTGATCTAAAAACTTGTGGCTAAACTATATCTGATCGATATCTATGTTTCCAAATGTCTAAGGGAGCTTTTTGATTCTATTTTTATTTTTAATGTTGTTGATTGTTGGGGTTTTCGGTTAGACCTTCATGTTCCATGCACAACTGACAACCCAGCTATGAGCTATGGCCGTGCTCCAATTGCTTGTCCTTTTCCTTTCAATTTTCTCACCTTTTTTGCTTCCTTTTATACTGTTTTCCTTTATAATTTCTCCCTTAATCCTGGTCTTAGGTCTAAGAGAGTTGCTGGTTAATTTTTATATCTAATAAAAAAAAAAAACTGCATTAACATTGAAATCAATGAGTAAAAAAAAAACATGTTGAGCCATTCATGTTTCTTATCTTGGAATGATTATAAAAAGTGGATTTTTCAATAAATTCTTTGGATGGATACAAATATTGTGAGGATCGAATACTTCTTTGTATGATCTTGCAAATTGGTCAACAAGTTGGATATTGGATATATCCTAGAGAACAAATGCAGGATTTTATGCTGTCTTTTATGATAAGTTTTTTTTTTTTTTTGCAGGTGGAACCAATATATTTGTTGGATGTCAACAATGAATAATTAAGATTGTGCACTCATTTAACTTTTATTTGCATAAGGTCATAGTAATAATCCATTGATATTTCATTTTTTACAACAAAAACATAGCTAGATAGGTTTTTTTTTTTCAATTTTGAACAGTAAATTTGGGAAAAAAAAAAGATGCAAAGCAAGTTAATATTAGGTATCTCTTATGTAATTAAAGGATATTGAGGGCTTGGACCATCCATAACTGATTCCATTATTCAGAATTTAAGATCTTTTAACTGATTTTTTTCACCTACAAATAAATAAATAAATAAAATAATTTATGTTTCTTTTGAATTAACTTTTATTTTAAGAAATTTGTGGATAATAATAATGATTCCTCCCCCAATATTCTAACCTGTTAACATCAAATCCAAGCCTCTTTTTCCATGGAAAAATTTCAAATTCCCATGGAAATTTTAGGCAAATTAACAGCATATGAATTTGGAGAAGTCAATATCCAAAAGGCATAGAATATGATTTTTCTAGTACAAAGAAAATTATATATATAATTTGAAGATATGAAAAGGTATTATAAATATTACGATACTTTAAATTTTAAATTTGTTAGATGATATATTGAAAGAATTAATGTATGAATAAGTTAAATTAAAATTAAAATTTATAAAATATAAATTTCATGTTTCAAAATCAAACAATCAAAGTGATGAAATGTGGATAATTTTATCTTTTATTCTTTTCGTCTCAAAATATTTATCATGTATTGATTGTTATAAAATTTTTTAAAAAATTTTGACTTTAATGTATTTAATATTAAATTTTAATTTTTTTTAAAAATTAAAATTTCATGATTTTTAATATAAAAAAGAAAAAAATAGTAAAAAATAATTTTAAAATATAAAAAAATAAAAATTTTAGATGCTTAAAAAAATATAATATAATTTTGAAACATCCAAAAAAAAAAAAAAGTTAGAAAGAGTGTTATTTTATTTTTGAGTAACATAGAATAGAATATTTCAAAGCTAATGCCATCAAATCCAACGATATTTTCCGCTTTCGTTAATCATTCAATTAATTTTTTTTTTTTTAAAAAAAGCAAAAAATTAATCCCAACTTTGACATGAAGCAATTATTGACTAGTATTTAATAGAACTTAAGCACTTAATTTGCAGTTCAAAATGAAACACTTGGGTTGACGCGATTGGTTCATTGCAGTCGCCCATGGAATTTAGAAAATAAAAAAAAAAGGTATTTTTAATCTGACGTGGCACTATAATACACGGAGCCTAAGAACAAGACGCACGGTGAATATGAGTGACGACGATGTCTCGTTGAACGGACGAAATGGCTAGCACGTCGGACTTTTTGAAAGCGACATCGCAAAAGTGGTCCCACTTGACAGCTAAAACACAGGTCAACTGGTCAAGTGGGTCCCTTGCTGTGCCAGCTCATGTCGATCGGTCGACTGTCGAATGATTGATTGGTTAGATTATTATCGGTTAATTGTGTTCTAATAATAAATAATAATAGATAATATATTTTTTAAATTAAGAACTACATTGTTGAAAAAAAATATATTTTTATTTTTTTTTAATTGTTACATAAATACATAATAACTTCTAAATTAATTATACTAATAAAATTCTAATGGAAAATTTTAAAGTAAAAATAGCTTATATATATTTTTTGTTTTAGAAAATGAAGAAAATATTACTACATTTACTACTTGATAGTTTAGTACTTTAAGACTTTGTTTGAGAAAAAAAATTTATGAAAGTTTATTTATCGGAAACTTATTAAAATTTTTAATTATAGAGAATAAATATGCTGTTATACATATTTAATGCTGTGAATTCTATTGCATAATTAGATAAAATTAAAATAAACAAATAAAGTTATGTACTTTTTTCATAAAAATAAATAAATTTTTTGAAAATTTTTTTTAATTTTAAGAGTAAGATTAAAATAATGATACATATTTATTTTTTAAATACGCATTAAGGGATATTTTTCACTATTCTAACTCTATTTATAAAATTAAAAAATTTTATTATCAACGTACCAAATAATTTTAAAAAAAATCCATTAATTTGCTTATTTGTATACAAATTACAAACACGTAGGTGGGTGTGTTGTTATTATGTAAGAGAAAAGTCTAATAATTATATCGAATAATTTCTTTTACATTTTATTCTCTTTTGGGGCATAATTAATAATAAATCGTAGTCTTCAATGAACATATAGCAATGGACCAATGCCACTATATCTAAACTTTGGTAAATTTTTATTATATTTTGAAAGATATATCTCTAAGCAAAATTGGGCAGGCGTCAATGGTGATGATAACACCAAAATGGCATCTAAAATGGAGAAGAATTAAGATAAGAGTCCAAATGTCATTCTTATGTTTTAGTTCCTAATGAGAGAAAAACAAAATGTAAAATCCGGAAAATGTCTTCTTCCCATATGAATTTTCTTATTTTTTCCGACTCTGCCGCTTTTTAATACTACTTTATATACTATAATAAAATAATTTCGTAAATCAACGTATGATGTATCTATATATTTATATGTATCCGTACAAATTATTTTTCGGCCAAAAGGAACATAGAGGTTAATTTGTTCTTGATGACAATTTTTAAGTATATAACTGATTTATAGAAAATAATTGATTTATAGAAATTATCTATATAGTAACTTCTTGAATGAAGGTTTGAATACTTTTAATTGTATCAAGCTTTATTTTTGCAAGCATATAAATAACAATTAAGACGTAGAATTACAGTAATTCATTGAGTTTTTTGCATGAAATTAAAATGATAATCAAATAATCTCAAGAAGTAATTAATAAACAAACAAAACCAAAACCAATAATTAACAAGCCAACATATAATTAGACGAAACCCACACTTAATAAGATTTGATTTTAGATAAACTAAATGCCTTGTATGTTAAAGTGGCTAATAAAAATGATTGTATTTTCATTAAAAAAAAAAAGACGAAATCACTTATAAATTACGAAGCTTATTAAGCTCCAAATGTTTCGTGTATTAGGTGGCGGTGGGAAAAGATATTGGCATATTAAGAAGCTTAGGATTCGATCAATTATAGACATGTCCTTAGACTTGAAAAGGAAAACGATTATGGAAAGCAGCTGATAGCAGATGTTTCCAATAGCATGTCTCTCAATTCGCAAGCCTTATGTCTCACCAAAATGCGAATCAATCGGTTTCTCATTTATCCACACTTTAATTGGTCCAACATTTGTCAACATCATCAGCTCAGCTGCTCGTCATTTCTTTTCATACAAAGTCTAACCCCAACAAAGGAAAAATGAAAGAGATCAGAAAATGGTACATTTCTCAATTAATGGGTGGTTGAAAGTTCACATCCGTAAACTCTAATTCATTGCCTGGACTGGACGAGTAGTCATGGGAGGGGCAGCAATGCATGCATGCAGCAGGCCCCTATTAATTAGAGGGGTCGTGAAACTTATGATAATAATATTCATCTCAATTTATGATACCCCCCCAAAAAAATAATGCTCTAGAAAGAAGAAAGACGGGTTTGTTTAAAGTAAGACGCTTTAAAAGCGTTTGTGATTTGTTGACTTTGAAGTAAACTGAGCAAAAATCATTAACTGTATGGTTTATGTAAGTGAATTCTCTGAACAACAGTTGTTAAGAGAAGAGTGTGAATAAAATCATAAGGCTATAAAGATAAAATATTTCTCCTTTCTTGAAGTGAGTAGGATTTTAGCAAATCTCTGCATGAATTTAATTTCTTCATGTGTATGTTAAACTTCTATATCCACACTCATACTATTTCCATGCAATATTTGGCATGAAGGGTAGAGACAGTGAAGCAATAGAAACTTGTTTAATCTAATTGACAAAGTTCATGGTTTGTGCTTTGTTTGATTATTAAATCATCCACCATTCCTTACTATAACACTAGTGTTCTTCAATTAGGCTAAATCTTAAAACTACATTTTCTTTGTTTCTCCAAAATAGAACACACCAAAAATAACAAATTTCAAAGAGCACTTTACATTAAAGAGCTTTCTTTTACAAAACTCTTTCTAAATCATATTCCTAATTAATAAAAAAAAAATTGACAAGTAAACTAACCAACTCAAATAGTTAGAAAGAAACAACATAACACACAAAAAAAAAATGCTGATTTTCTTACATATGAAAAATAATGTTTTCTCATTCTTTATTCTCTTAATATTACATTAAGCATATCCTTATGAATTTATTTTTTACACATTGACAATAAAATTTTTTAATTTCATAAGAAGAATTAAGATTTGTTGTCATATATTCCACATTTTTAATTATTTTTTATTTTTATTATAAAATATGTCATTCATTTAATTTTATTGTTAAATCTAGAAATTATACTATCAATATATTTAATAGTGTTATTATTATTATACTGCCAATATAATAATAAGATTATTATCATATATCATTTCTATTTTTGGATGATTCTCTCAAAACTTGGAAGACCCACCCGAGAGAAGCTCCAACACATAAAAAAATGGGCCCAAAGGTGGGCCATCCAAAGGGAACACAAAAATAAAGGGTTTTTTTTTTCTTTTTTTAATGATGCTTGCTTTGACGAACACCATTTCCAAAGCTTCTGCTCAACATGGATCAAATATTACTTGCAACTAAAAAATTTGATGCACTCACACTTTTGTTTGATCGCCCATGTATTATTATTATTATTATTATTATTATTATTATTATTATTATTAAATCTGTGTTTTTTCTTGTTTTATTTATGCTAAAACCAATGGGTTTTGTGTTAGGTTTATAACTCCAAAATATTAATATCTAAAAAGGATTTAGCTTTTACTTTTTTTTATTTAAATATAAAAAATAAAAATAAAATATTGTTAATTTTTGAATATTTATTGTGATCATTAAAATCTTATTGGGCTTCCATTATGTAATTGTAGAATATTTTATCCACCAACCATGAAAGGAAATTTGTGGTTATTATTGTTATTTACAAGACAAAAAATCAAGATTCCTTTTTTTTACTACTTGTTTTCTTGTGGAAACCCAACTAAAAAAACATAAGCATAATCAACATGTTTAAGCCTTAATAATCCTTTTTTATCATTTCAAACGTGAAACAAAGAATCGGCAAATTTTGGACCAGTAATCTATCTGGGACTAAGGACCGCGCTCTGTTGTAATAATAAAAAAAAAGAAGCAAGTATAAAAAAATGGCGTTTGTGTAATTAAGGTGAAAATCAAGGGCAGAAACAGAACAGTAACAAAATGACGCACTTACAGCGTCGCATTTCCTAGACGATTCTTTCACGTCACAATGAAAACCAGAGAGAAAAAATAAAAAGATGATGATGGCAAAATAAAAATAAACACACTCAGTTTTGGAATCCCGATATTTCGGACAAAACATAAGGGCAGATTCGGTATTTAAAAATTAAAAACAACAAAAAAAGTAGAAGCCAGCTGAGCTGGTTTTCTGGCACTAATACATTACGATCACCAGCATCGTGAGCAACGTTTACCCTTTCCTTTTTTTTTTTTTAAATAATTTTATTTTTAAAAAACTTGTTAATTTAATTTTTTAGTTTTTTTTTTCTCCTCTCCTCTTTGCTGCGGTTTCATTTCATTCTCTTTCATTCTCCTTACTGTGTTGATTGTGTTTGTAGGATTCCCATTCTCACCTATTTCTCCAGAACACAAACCACAAAAAAGACAACGCCAAAGAAAAGAAAAGAAAAAGTTTTCAAACAAAAAGGAATTTGTAAACCTGTTCGCCGGAAATGCTATCTCCGGCGACGTTTCGGGAATGCAGTAGTTGAAGTTGTGGAAGGAAACAAAGAGATAAATACTATACAAGGCAAAAAGAAAGGTTTTTAGTGAGAAAGGGAAGAAAGCTCAAAAATGCACGAAGCGCTGTCAAACGAGCAGAGCGAGGTCGTTTCAAACACCAAGAAGAAGAAATCCGACGAGGAGAGGGAACATCTGGTAGTTGCTGTTACGACTCCTACGGCTCACTATCACCGGAGCCGATCTCAAGCTACAACTCGGCGCGTGACTCCCACGACTACCACCACAGCCTTCGTGACCGCGGGTTCGGGTGCTACCGTTGAGAAACTTCTCCCCAACGGTGATCTATACATCGGTAGCTTCTCCAGTAACGTGCCTCACGGATCGGGAAAGTACCTTTGGAAAGACGGGTGCATGTATGAAGGCGAGTGGCGTCGCGGGAAAGCCTCCGGGAAAGGGAAGTTCTCGTGGCCATCTGGAGCTACTTTTGAAGGCGATTTCAAGTCAGGTCGAATGGAAGGATTCGGGACGTTCATCGGATCCGACGGCGACACGTATCGTGGGTCGTGGAGCTCCGATCGTAAACACGGTCACGGCCATAAACGTTATGCCAATGGTGATTATTATGAAGGATTGTGGAAGAAAAACCTACAAGACGGGCGCGGCCGTTATGTTTGGAGTAACGGGAATCAATACGTCGGGGAATGGAAAAACGGCGTTATCTTCGGTCGTGGAACCCTGATTTGTGCAAACGGAAACCGTTACGACGGACAATGGGAAAACGGAGTTCCCAAAGGAAGCGGAGTTTTCTCTTGGCCGGACGGAAGTTGTTATATCGGAGCTTGGAACGAAGATAACATGAAGAAAATCCAACAGTTAAACGGAACGTTTTATTACGGGAACGACGGGAAAGAGCATTGTCTGAAAGGAGGAGAAAGTTTGGTGCTTATGCCAAGGAAAAGATCGTCGGTAGATGGAAGGGGAAGCTTAGGGGAAAGGAATATGAATTTTCCTAGGATTTGTATATGGGAAAGTGATGGTGAAGCAGGGGATATTACATGTGATATAATTGATAATGTGGAAGCTTCGATGATCTACAGAGATGGACTAGGATTAGATCGAGATGGGTTTAGGCAATTTAGAAGAAATAGTTGTTTTAGTGGGGAAATTAAGAAGCCCGGACAAACTATTTCCAAAGGCCATAAGAATTACGATTTAATGCTTAATTTGCAACTGGGTATCAGGTAAAAAATAATTTTTTGAGGTTTTTAGTGGTAGATATATGTTTTTGATTGGGGAGTTTGATTTTTTTTTTTTGGTGAAATATTTTGTTGTAGGTATTCTGTTGGGAGACATGCTTCGATTTTGCGGGCGTTGAAGCCCAGTGATTTTGATCCCAAAGAGAAGTTCTGGACGAGGTTTCCGGCTGAAGGATCAAAGCTTACGCCGCCTCATCAATCTGTCGAGTTCCGGTGGAAGGATTATTGTCCAGTGGTGTTTAGGTATGTTGCTTTTGCATGTTAGTTGAATATCTGTGTCTTCTTTTTTTAGAATTAGTCGGTTTATCTGCAAATTTTGAGGATAAAGATAATCTTAGAAATGAGCTTTTACTTGGTTGCATACAAGTATTCATTGTTTCAATTGCTTTTTGCTATGTTTGTGACTGGATTCCTTATGGGTTTTTAAGACATTTGAGAGAGCTATTCCAAGTGGATCCAGCTGATTACATGTTAGCTATTTGCGGCAATGATGCCCTTAGGGAGCTTTCTTCTCCGGGGAAGAGTGGAAGCTTCTTTTACCTTACTCAAGATGACAGATTTATGATAAAGACAGTAAAGAAATCAGAAGTCAAGGTTAGTTGCCAACCCATTTGGCTTAATGTGAAAGTTGCCATGTGTCTTCATGCATTAATTTCGCTAATGGCATTATTTAAAATTAGAAAATTGTTTACTTCTAATTTTTCACATTACTTTCGTGGTTAAACTAAACATCTTTTATGGGTAGGATGATTAGACTGAATCTAAAGTTTGATTAACTATGTCAGGTCCTTATAAGGATGCTTCCAAGTTATTACCAGCATGTTTGTCGGTACGAAAATTCCCTTTTGACAAAATTCTATGGCGTGCATTGTGTCAAACCTATCGGTGGCCCAAAGGTATGTGTTTGGAATGATAGAAAATAAACTGAATTACTTGTATTCAACGCTATGTTCATTGATGAAATTATCTCACTTGCTCGATAACTATTGTGGTTAAATACTAGACCCGGTTCATTGTGATGGGCAACTTGTTCTGCTCTGATTACCGAATACATAGACGGTTTGACCTTAAAGGATCCTCCCATGGCCGCTCAACTGATAAGCCAGAGGAGGAAATTGATGAAACCACTACCCTAAAAGACCTGGATCTCAATTTTGTGTTTCGCATCCAAAGAAATTGGTTCCAAGAACTAATGAAGTAAGCTATTTTACTCCTCCCCTTTGTCCCCTTCCCTCTCCTGTTATGTTACTTCATCCTTCTCCCATTTATCATTAATTTCGTCTAACAAAATGATGGCAGGCAAATTGATCGAGATTGTGAGTTCTTGGAGGCTGAGAGAATTATGGATTACAGTCTTTTGGTTGGACTACACTTTCGAGATGATAATACAGGAGATAAAATGGGGTTATCACCGTTTCTCTTGCGCACTGGTAAGTTTATACACAATCATACTATTTCATATGAAATTTGAATGGAGAATCTGTTGCAATAAGAATATGGATTTGACTATGCATGCTATGTGCAGGCAAAAAGGATTCATATCAAAATGAAAAGTTTATGCGTGGCTGTAGATTTCTTGAAGCAGAGCTACAAGACAGGGATCGGATTTTAGCTGGCCGGTATGTTTTATTGTCTCCCTAGCTGTTACTAACAGGTGTGAAGTTTATGCTGGGTTTCATCTATCTGTTGTTATGGAATTTGCCAATATTTGTTCTAATTTGATTATATCCCTTGGAATAATTGAAGGTTGATTGTGTTGTCTGATTGATCTTGTGGGTATAATCCAGAAGACAACAAATTTTTTGGGGCATGTAGCAACTGTGGTCCTTTATGGTTCTAGATAAGAACCTAGGGTTTTCTTGATTTTTGTCGCCCATTGTCTAGTTTGGTGCACATGAATAATTGAGGGTGAAATCGAAGCTTCTAAACGTATCACTAATAATTCTTCTTAAAAATCTCTTTTCCTTGCAACATATGATTTATAGATTTTCCCCTCTTGGTGAAAAATTGTATTGCATACAATATATTTTGGGGAATTGAATCTGAAACGAGTATGGTAGTTGGAATGCAATCCCAATTTTTCATGCTCTATTGATTCTTCTTGTGTGTGAGGTGTAATTTGGTAGGTAAAAAAGCTTAAGGTTTTGATTAGAGGATGAATAGCAAGTACTGAATTCAAATTTTACATGTATTTTTGTTTTACCAGGAAACCATTGATTAGGCTAGGAGCAAATATGCCAGCAAGAGCAGAGCGAATGGCAAGAAGAAGTGACTTTGATCAGTATACTCAGGGTGGAGTCGGTCACTTTTCACATAGTGGTGAAGTTTATGAAGTAGTCTTATACTTTGGCATCATTGATATCTTACAAGATTACGACATCAGCAAGAAATTAGAGCATGCATACAAATCCCTACAAGCTGATCCTACTTCGATATCAGCTGTTGATCCAAAACACTACTCAAAGAGGTTTCGGGATTTTATAGGAAGAATTTTCGTTGAAGACTGGTAAGCAACATGAGAAGGCAAATTGGAATAAAACATCCGGCCTCTGTCTAGTCAGAAAATGCAACTTCAATCTTGACTGCACCATTCTGGAGTGCCACGCTGGGAATTATGCAGCTCCTGTTACCGAGCAAATACTCCATAGGACACACTTAAACAAGCTACTGACTGTAAATTTGTGGGAGAGCTCGGTGGGCGCAGGTTTTTGAGGAATGCTGATGGCTGAATTTTGAGGATCAGCTCATCATCATGATATTGAAGGTGCAGGCCACTGAACATTCAATTGGGGGGGAGGAGGGAGGGAAATTTGGATTCTGATGATTTCCTTTATTTAATTAATTTTCTCTTTTTCATTTTCCTTTTCGTGGGGTGAAATTTTTGTGGTAACTGAGGAATGTGAACTGTGAAGATTTGAAAGGTATACGGAGCAGAGAAGATGTTTCCCACGGAGTGAGAGAGAGAAGATTCAAAGTGGGAGGAGGGAGAGGAGACTTGGAATAATAAGGAAAGTGTACAGCTTATAGAAAGGATGGAATAGTTTTATGGAATTTAATGAATTTTTTTCTGTGAGAGAGATTTCTTCAAAAGTAAAAGAAAAAAAAGGAATTATTTGAATCAGATTAGCAGAACTGGAGAGAGAAGTCCCCATAGTCCCATGGGATCTCTCATCCCTCCTCTTTTACCTCTTGTATATAAATGGGGTTCTGCATTGAAGTATAAAAATGGGGTCATTTGCTTTTCTTTTTGCAGTGAGAGGGAGGCATTGGGGCAGGAAAGGGTTTAAAGCCCCATGAAAAGGAGAGAAAGCAAAGAGTGATGCGCTGGTGTTTCTTATTCCCTTTTTTTTTTTAATTTTCACCCTTCCCTCTTTTTTTGCTGTTCCTTCTTTTTTGTATATTTTAATCATCTCGAAAAAAAAATTCAAATATTATACACTTTATTATTACTTCTGAATATTTATATTATTATTTTTCACCAAACTTTGAAAACAGATTGAAACGGTGGAACGAGAAAATAAAGAAATGTTTGCCAAAGCAAAAATGGGGACAACCAAGAAGACCATTGACTCTAGCTCTTCCAAATACGAGGGAGCAATCAAATCAACCTCCACCTGTCAAATTTGGGAATGGTTAATATTGTCATAAAATTGTGTGAATCAGACCATTGGGAAGAGTGAGGGGTTTTTATTTTCGTTTTTTAAACTGAAGGGAGTCAAAGTCCGGCTCAGGATACAGTAGAGTTTGCATCTCTTTTTGACCTTGTTCTCTTTTTGGGACCTTCCACTGTCTGATTTCCTAGACACAAAGCACGGGTCTGGTGTATAGTGGGACCGTTTGCATATGATCTGTCTCTTTGATCCATCCTTCCACACCCAAAAAAAAAAAAAGTGTTTAGGTTTTATATCTTTGACAAACATTATTGTTTGGGGTTCTTACAATGCGGAAGATTATTCGACAAGTCAACTGATATATACATTAGTTGCTCCTAAAATCAGGATCTGTTAGGCTTTTGAAGTCAAAGAATGTTTGGTTTTTACTAACGTCATAATGTAATCGTATTTTCCTTTTCTTTTTTTTTTTTTAAAAAGAGTAGTTGGGATTACGTTTTGGAGTATAAGTTTTGCGCCTTTTTTCCACATCCTATAAAATCTCATTTTCTCAATCTCAAATTTTAAATTCAAGAGTAGAAAGTCGAATTTTTTTAATTATTAACTGAATAATCAATGTGACATTATAATAGAATTATAGTTATTAAATAACAAATTAATAAATTAAAATATAATTAAACAATTAAATTTACATACATTATAAATTTTTCTTTTTATCATTAAATAATGCGTCAACGGTGAGAAGTTAAAACTTTTAATAACAAATAAATCTCAAAACTTCATCAACCTTGAAGTGTGCGCAAGACACAATCCAAAATTTCATGATAACTGTATGCGCTATCATCATTCACATAAAAGTATACAAGCACTCTATATTAAATTCAGTTAAAATTAATTAATGTTGGTCTTGACGAATCCAAGGGGAACATGAAGATCAAGCATGGATCTGAGACGATTTTCTCGATAACCAAGCAGTGAAAGACGTGAGAGAGGGGGAACAGGGTGTGTGGAAAAGAGAGGGTGAGAAATAGGATGGTACTACTACTAATAGGCCTGCCAAATTTAACAGAGCAAGAGACAGAGGGAGAGCGATGATATCTTTGGTAGGTAGGCGTTGCAATTGCATGCCTAAAAAAGCGAAACTACAAAAAACATTAACAAAGTAAAAAAAAAAAAAGTATAAAACAAAAAAACAACTCTCCTCAGTCAATATTTGTACGGAGAGATTTCGTATGATGTGTTTTTGTGGGCTTTCTTTCTTTCTTTCTATGTGTTGACTGTTGAGGGAGTTGGGACCATTTTCTTTCCTTTATGGATTTTGTTAACGCAATGGTTAGAAACTTTAAAGCCATATTTTTTAAGGTTGATTAAAATATTATTATTATAAATATTAATATTTTTAGAAATTACGATAGTTGATATTTAATATTAAAAATATATTACTTAATATAATAATTTTAAAGAGTGACTTAAAGCAACCAACTAATTCATGTGGAAAAAAATAAGAGAAAAATTTTCATATTCTATCTAATTGGGGCGTCGGGTGTCCTTTTAAATATCAAATAAAATTATGAGTGGAAATAATTGATAAATAATAGTAAATTATTAGTAATCAATAATACACCAAATAAGAACTTTAGTATACATGTAATCGCAAATGCACTTTATCTTCTTTTTTTTTTTTAATTTAATTTAGGAGAAGTTTTGAAGCACACGGCATCTTAAGGCTTGAAAGTGACAAGAAACCTCTCTTTGTAACCCCAGAAGGCTGCAGCAATTCATCAAATTTTGTTCTCTTCAATCTTTTTCTGAAGTTTTTTCAGAAAAAAAAAAAAAAAAACTGGAAAACTGCTTTTCTTTTATAATCTGACCTGCTGGTTGTAGCTGTACTGTATAATTATTGCTCAACAATTTCCTTATCTTTTTATTTATTTTTGGACATGCCATTATTCATGCCATGCCAGAAAAAATGGCTTGTTAGTTCAATGCAATAATTGAACACGTCCAATATTTTTATCAAAAAGAATAAAAATAATTGAACTTATCATCATGGTTTTTTTGAAAAAAAAAAATAAAGATCTTTTGTAATTAATTTAGCCTCATTTATATTTTATAAGGAAAGATCTACTTACAACAATCTAAAATTAATTTAATTTTATATTTTTTCATACCTTTTTTATAATTTTTTAATCATAATATTTATTTCATGCTTTATTCATTTAGACCATGCACGTCGTCAAATACGATTATATTATTAAATCTAACAACCGATTTATTAAAATATTAAAACATATATAACTTTAATTAATTTTATATTTACATAATTTGATCCTGTTTAGTATCTATGTATTGAAAAAAAAAAGTTCTTCCAACATTTTAATATTCTTCTCCTACTGGCCAAAATTTCTATGTTTTGTTTTTTATTTTTTTAATATTATAATAACTTCTAAATTATAATAAAATATTTGATGTGATATTTAAATTTTAAAAAAATTTTATATGATATATAAATTAAGAATTTGTTAATTAATATAATACTTATCTCTATTGTGATTTGTTTTTAAATAATAATATATAATGAATAAATAATTTTTTGAATATTATATTAATTTATAAATTTATAATTTAAATATTACATTAAAATTTTTTTAAATTTAAATATTATATTAAATATTTTACTATAATTTAGAATCCTAATTACATTAACCTTTTTGTTTTTGTTTAAGATAATTCTAATTGCTTTGGTAAGTGTTTTGAGCGACATAGTTTATGTCATGTGACTAATAACAAGGAGACCAGCACTCTATAAGATGAGTTGAATAAAAAATTGAAAATAATGAATATTGGAAATTGGCATTCCTTTTTTTTTTTTTTTTCAATCTATTATTTCACTTCACATATTTCTTTTTCCAATCTATATATTGCAGGTAGATGACGTAAAATTGCCAAATTAACCTAATCTTTTTTGTTCTTCTAAACCCCAAGTTTAAACTGAATTCCAAATTTATTTCATAATATTTTAATATATTAAATTACTCTCTTATTCCCTTTATTTTTTGACTAAATCAAGGCAAAATTTTAATAACACTAATTAAATTTATTTCTAGTGCAATCAAGCATTTGACTCATGATACCAATTTAATTAGTTGAATTTAAATATTTTATTTAATAAAAAATTTACATGTCACTATAATAGCATAGAATAATAATATAAGGTTAATTAATTTACTCATATGTTCAATCCCAATCAATAGCCGAGAATTGAGATATACATATACTCCGATATACAAATACGAAGCAGTAGTCTAAAACAAGCCCCCCCCCCCCCCCCACCAAAAATAAAATAAAATAAAATAAAAGAAAAGGCACGTGCATGTGCCAGCAAGCAAGCATTCATCTCTTTTGGTACAAAAATTGCCGCAGAAACCCAAGTTCCCAACATTTTTAGCAATCTCTTGAACAGTTGATGCACTTCCCTCGACCCTTCAAGGATTGGATCGGCCAGCCATGATATATCAACTCAATGCTTTAGTTTTCATTTCATTCCTCAAACACCTTATCGGGAAAAACACAAGAGATAAATGGTTTTGTTATCAAATCCGATTATTAATTAATACAATATCTGAACCCTGTGAATTTAATTGATTGTAATCGGAGCTTGTTTATTTAGATAAAAATAGTTCGGGTAACCATTTACAAAAACCCAACTTAATTTCAATAATTAAAAAATTAAATTAAATTATTTTTATGTATTTTATTAATAAAATAAAATAAAATAATTTTAAAAATACATTTTATAATTTTATAATTATATATTTTTAGTAATTGATTTGTCAATTATAAGTGATATATACATAAAAAATAAAAAAAATAAAATATTTATAATCATATTTGGATACCCTAAATCTATACACGTATCCTATTCTAAACCATTTATAGGGCATCTAATCCTACTTATATGGGTTGGTAGTATTGGATATACTTTTATACATGACCCATTATCATCCCTACTAATATCCGTATCATAACTATGAGATTGTTTCAACTGTTCATATGCGAAATCTTATGATCATATGTAAATGTTGACAATGTGATGTTTATATTTACGTATCTTAAAATTTAAGTACATTTACATATCTTTCCTGTTAGTATATGTGTATATTTACTTCATACTATACTAAATATAGATGTGTATATTTACTTCATACTATACAAAATACAAGTACAACTTCAAATAACTTCATCTCCTACCACCTTTCACATTAATTATGTAACATAATGGATCCTTAATTACATCTCATAGTCATGGTTTTCATGGCTGAAAATCCAATTGTTACAAGCATTTATCTCACGTACGTACCATGACTATGAGATGTAATTAAGAGGGGGACTTTGAGTTTTCCACTTGCCTTTGGAATTTTTGGTTGTATTAATTAATGTTTATTAATGAATAATGGAAGGGAAGTGAATTAAGAATGATGGTGATTTTCACATGCAAATTAAATAGTAGGTACGCGTTTTCTTGAAAATTGAACTGCATTTTTAATTTCTCTGGTCCCTTTGGGTTAATGTCTAGAAAACAACCAGCCATAACCGCATTAACCCAACTCTCTCTGCCCACCTTCTTCTTCTTCTTCTTCTTTCTTCAATGATAGGACTTGGAGTTTGGCCCTAACGTACGTATTCCATTCATGTGTTACATTAGAAACTGAGGCAAATTAATTAAAGAGTGTGGTAGATACATAACGTGTGCCATTGGCCCCTTTCTCCAAACTTATTTTCACCTCTTTTTTCACCATTTCTTTTCGTGGGGATTAGTTGTTTTATTATTTTAACCTTTTAATTAATGGGTTTTTATATATACTAGTTAAGCATAGTTAAAAATATATATTTTTATAATTTTTTTTGCATTTAATATAATATTTTATAAACTTCTGGATGAAACAATACATTAATTACATTTTTTAAAAATGTCACCTTAGTTAGATTAACTTTTGCTTATAATATTTCCTAATTTAGATATATTTTCAATTATTTGTAGATATTCCATCTCCATAAGTTATTCAACCTTTTAATTTTGAATTCCAAAATTATTTGCGTGAATATATATATATATATATATATATATGTGTGTGCATATATGTACGCATGTGTATGATAAAAAAAAATAGAATCTATTTTTATTTGCACATAAATTTATTAAGTTTTTAATTTTTACATCTACCTATGAATTTTTCGTTTGAGATATCTATAAACACCATCTATGAATGACTCAAATTAATGTTGAACCAATTATCTTATCCGAAATCTCTCTTAATTGACTTACTTGTATAAATATTAGATAACAGTAGGAATTGACGGTCCACTTGCATGTCTTTTGGTTATTTTATAAATGGTATTTATGAGAAGTTCAACTATGCTTAAGCTTTAAGAAGTGAGAGAGGGTTTAGGTCCTCTAGGATATGCGTGTCTTACATATTCTTTGTTAATTTCTTTAAGACAAAGAGATATCTTTCCCTTTAAAAAAATGAAAATGAAAATAAAAAGTTCTTAAATTTAATTTTTTAAAAAATTTATATATCAAAAATAAAATATTTCAAACATACCATAGATGGAGAGTATATAGGGGCATAATCTCATGAATTGCAGGATCAATGGATGGCCACCAAAATTTTGCAACAATTTTGTTTAATTATGAGTGCATGTGCTAATGAAATTAATTTCCATACTCCCCGTTGTTAGAATTGAGATATAGATCCAAATCAAAGAGAGTACGTACTATCCGATAAATTTCCCTACTCACCCCTTGTAAATCCATGGCAGTTGCAACATAATTCAAGAATTAGTGAATGATCCCTTTATTTATTGCAATTTTCTTGAATTATTAGTGTGCTAGAGAGAAAAAAAAAAGCCATTTTCTTTTTTTTCATTCATTAAATCTTTTTTTAACGACAATAGTCATATATTGTTAATAAAATACTAGAATCATAATTTTAATAATTAAGATTTAATTTCTAACATTCTTTTTTTTAAGATATAATTTATAACATTCTCAAAATAAAAAAAAATCTTAATTAGCTTAGGGCAAGCCATTGTTACCCTGTATGAATTAATTATAATCCAATCAGGCTTTTTCAATTCTCAACATATGGAATTTTATCAACTATATATATAAAACGTAGTCATTACCCTACCAATGGAAAGTCAAATTTATTTACACTAAATGGGTTTTACCAAACCCTATCCTTAACCTTACTCGAATTATATATCCTTCAAATTAGAAACCCCAAAAAGTAATCATAACAGACAAAGGATTAGCACAAAATTTTTTTGGATGCCAATGTGAAGTATTAAAACTTGGATTTAGGATTTTTGCCAAACTCTCACCGTGTGTTAACTTTATCATTTGAGCTAAACCCAGGTGATTACAATTATTGTAAACTTTTCATTCACTATTATATGGAACAGAAGAACGAGGGTTCATGATTTTTTTTTTTTTAATATCAATGTCACATTGTCAAAATTCATGTTGAGAAATAGGTCAAAAAATCAAAATCTATGATACACTAATATACTTTTAGGGTTTATATCAAGATGGTAGATAAGGAGTGGAAATTATGTGGGTTTTCTCAAGGAAACTTGAAGGTAACATGGCATGTTGTGTCTGATCACAACTTGAACCATGCTGTCAAACATATCTAAAATGATCTAAAGCTTACATAATTACATTGATGAAGACAAATGGGCTGATGGCTTCCAATTCTTAAATGGAGTGCGGCCCTTTGTCGGGAAAAGGCATAATCATACCAAACATAAGGCTTGTCTAGAGGGGGACAAGGTCTACCCCCATAATTAATTGCTTTTATGCAGCATTTATAGTTCATCTACCCAATCAAAAGATTATTATATATACATATATGAAAAAAAAAAAAGTAGCTTGAATTCCTAATTATAATGTCCCTATGATGTCCCAAAGACGTATATATTTTTTTTAACTGCTACACTTCTATAATGAGGCAAGGTGGCTTGGCAGTTGGTTGATTTCTCCTTTTCTAGCAATCCATTTTCATGGGAAATTGTAAACTCCACAAAGTACAAAAGTCAAGCTCAATTTTATTTTGGTTTTCTTTAGATGTAGAAAATTAAAATTTAAATCGTGGTAGTTTTTTTTTTAAGTACTATCATAAATGAATTGAAGTAGAAAGTAGCTCAAGTCTTTCAATATCCTTGAAAACATGAAAAAAGGCAGTGTCTAATCAAGCTACTGACTATGTCTGCTGGTACATAACCTTAAAACAGCTTATTTCAAAGCGTAATTTAATCAAAGCTGTTGGATTGTTCTAATATTGCTACAAATATTTTTTACATGTAACTGAGAAAGAGAGAATCAGAGCAAATTTCTTGAGATTAAGCAGCTGATCAGCTTTCGAATAATGGAAAGCACGTACGTTGGAATTGATTACTATATATCATAATGCCTTAAGGCGTGAGGGGCACAATAAAAGATGAAGAAAAGAAAAGCATTGCACGAAAAAATAATACTTAATCATATGACACACGTTTTTTTTTTCTTAGTAAGTCAGTGTTCTCAAACTAAATCAAATGAGAAATATTTCTCTACTTTTTAGGAAAAACAAAATATAAAGCACTAATTCATATTGTTATTAATTTTAATATTTCACTCGAAATCAAATTTCATTGATTTTTTATGATAATAAAAAAATATTATAAATATTTAAATTTAAAATTTATTTAATATCATATTTTAAAAATGATTATATGAATTCTAAATTTAAATTTTGATTGAATTTAAACAACAATAATTTAAGAGATTAAATTAATTAACAGATATATAAACCAGTTAGGATGACACAAAGTATATGGACAAAATACCTAGTAACCTCGAGTTGTTTCGAATGATCATATTCACACGGCCAAATCTGATAGGAAACGAACAAACTTTTTCCATTTTAAAAATTAAATGTAGGGGTGGAGCAGTTGCCTCCTTGGCTAAGCTGTCCAATTTTGAAAATGGAAAGTAAGGCCACTATTGGATTACAAACAGCAATAGGTCTATGTCATCCCCAACATAAAGGGGACACTCCTCAACCACTTCGTCCTTTTTGTTTTTTTATTTAAATTTCGTTACCATTAACAAAAATATAGTTAAGAACAAGAAAAAACCCATTATCCCTTTACTAACATAAAACCAAAGGAAGATGAGACAGAGTAAGGTATCACAATAATATTGTCTCAACTTCCAAAAAGGTGTAGTGTAGAATACCATTTTTCAGTTCTACAAATTAGACTTTCTTTCCCTCCCTTTTGTTTTCATCTGCTTTTATAAATTCATTTTGTATATTCTAATAGCCAAAGTATGAAAGAAAAGGCACTTCTCCCATTTACTTTAATCCTTTTAATTTTAGCTAGCTTGCTTAATTTATTCTCAACTTTTTCTTTTTGGATGAATAATAATTTGAATGATTGCCTTGATTTTCCAAGATTGTAACATCATTGAACAGCACCATACAAGGCAATGGAACAAAATTTTTGAAAGACCCTGTTTTTGTCAAAATCCCAGCTAACTGGTGAAAGTTGAGTGGCATCCGTTGTAGGACAAACAGTAACAAACAATTCCCCACAACAGAAGAGTGAAAGGGATTGGGGTGATGCTGGTGCTGGTGCTGTGCTGCTGGTTTACGTGGCTTATAATTGAAGAAAGAAACTGGACTGGACATCAAGATGTGAACACTGTCATTGTAGTTGATTTAGAATTTCTTTTTATTTTTTTTCTGCTAAAAGAAAATCGTGATGTTTGACAGAAATTATGGTAATCAAACATACTATTATGTATTGCTAGCAATTACCTCTTAAAACTGGGAACCTTCGAGTCCAATAATCAGTTTTGGTCCCAACTGTTTTCATTATGATATATAGTATGTTTGAAACAATGCTTACTACATTGTCTTTCTGCTTCCTTGATCTTTTTCCTATTTTGGGTCAACGGGGTCCATTTCTGACAAATGAATCTGAAGCCCAGCCCATAACAAATGAATCCTAATTCATGGGTTCTGTTAACTTTGTAGTTAACCAAAAAGTGTCCATAACCCAGCACAAAGCAGGTTCTTAAGGCCCACCATATTTAAGATTTGATCTGCAAAAACCCAAAGAATTGTACTTGTAAAGTGGGCTAGGATGCAGATTTTAAACAGTTGGGTCTAGGCCTAAATTTGAGATGGGCAACGTCAGCATTATTTAGTTGGAGTACCAAATTTTTAGCACGTTGGGCCACTGGTTTTTGCTGTGTTGTGCTCTTCCTTTTTCCTTCCATATATGCAAAATTAAAGCAACTCTAAATCATGTATTTATTTTGACAAAATTATCACGTCACAAGTCTAATTTCCTTTTTTTTTTTTTTCTGATAACCGTACGTAAGTTTTAGAAAATAAAAGTAATAAATAGAAATTATATATTATATAGCGTTTGGCATATCCGACTACTTTCATAGGATGGAGGAGAATGTGCATGTCTTTGGTGAAAAAATTCAAAATTTAATATTAAGATTTAACTCATGTACTACTTTTACGAGGTGATATATTCAAAATTAAATATTAATAGTTATAATAATTTATTTTATGTATAAATTACGGTATTTTTTATAAAAAAATTTAAAATTAAAATTTCCACGATAAATACTTCTTTTCTTAAAAAATGTGTAGATTAACACTAATTAATTAACATATTCAATTCTAGGGTTAATAAAATTAAAAGATGTCATGAATTTTGTACTTATCATTAACTGTCTTTATGCGACTATGCTATGATCTCTCGTGTGGATTATTATTATATGAATCGATTAAATTAATATTTAAATTAGTGTATCATTAATTTTAAGATTATGATGTTATTAACCTACAACACAACAGAAATGAAAAATCATTTGATATCGTTCAATCGAGTTGAGTCGATACAATGAGAAGCTCGAGTTTGAGCATGACTCCCAACTCGATGTTCGATACTCAATTCTAACTCGATCGAGTTTCATTTTTTTAATTCGAGTTTGATTCGTGATCAAAATTGAATTACTCGAACTCACTCGATTAAGTTCGATTAATATGTTAAATAAGTTCTATTCTTATATTCGACAAGAGTTTGATTATTTAAATTTTATTTTATTGATTAAAATAATAAAAAAATTTTAATATAAAAGTTCGATTAGGCTCGCGAGTTATTCGAATCGGGTATAAGAATACTCAAATTCGATTCGATCAATAAATCGAACTACTCGAATTCGAGCTCGACTTAATAATAATCGAACCGAATTTAAATTTTATTCAAATCAAATTCAAATAACTTACGAGTATCAATGCATCGTTTACAACTCTACTTACAACACAACATAAAAGAATAAAAAAATTTTCAAATTTTAACCTAGACTAGAGGCAGATTCAGAGCCGACAGCCAAGCATCATCTCGAAGTAGTATAATTTTAGCCAAAAACGTACAGAGGGTCGTAGGGTTCCAGATAAAGCTAATCAGAAAAGCGTTTAATGGGTGCACCAAAAAAGCCTTTTCCAGGGTCTCAGGCTTCTTTTTTTTGGGGTTTGTATGGCTCTAAGTAATGAAAAACAAAACTTAACTATTGAAGCAAAACATGTCAAGGTGGGTTAGGGTAGACAGTATAAGAAAATGGAAAGGGTATTGAGAGACAAAATCAGAAAATCGTCGTCTTTGCACCCCCACTTTGGGCCATCGCCTAGAACGCGATTCATTGTAATAATGAGATCCCATAAATTTAAGCGTTAGGTAGGAGGGAGAGAAGATGAACCATTGGATGGAGAACCATGGAGAGAGAATGTAATTCTAAGGAAACCGGCCAATCCCTTGACCTAATGAAAAAGCAATGTCAGCTTTAAACATTGTGCGGTAATCTATATTTTCTAAACTTGCAAACTGGAAGAAGGTGCAAAGAAAAGTTATATGCATTTTGCGGTGAAAGTAAAAATAGAAATGTAATACTTCCTTTGATAATATTTTTATATTCAACGTTTTAATTTTTTACATATACTAGAATAGTTTAGTAAATTAAACTTTTTTTTTATGATTCAAAGGGTAGAGCCTTAAATTAAACGAGTGGGCAGAAAGTTAGGGTTCAAATATTAATTTTAATATTTTTTTAAAATTATCTTGATCATTAAATCAAACAGTTAAAAATATTTAATAAATTAAATAATTACATATGTTTTTGAGTCTACAAGATTTACCAATGAATTTTAAGTTTTGAAGCCTTCTTAAATTTTTTTTTTTTAACCAAACTAAAAAGTTGAAGGCATATGATGCTTGTATGGAAAATGGTTTTTCATGGCTTAAAGAATTTTAAGATAACTTTTGATATATTTTTAAGATTATTTTGATAATTTAATTACTGATATGATTTTATTAGACACAGTAATTACTTTCAATTAATTATAATGTGAGAGGTGTTCGTTGTAGTTAGGGTCTAGTCAAACCCGAATGACTTTCTGTACCCATTGCTGAGAGCTCGACTTAGTGGGATTTGAATAGTCTCAATAACATTAAAAATATTTTATATTATTATAATTAATATTTTAATATTATTAAAATTAAATAAAAATATTTTTGTTAAGTAAATAGTATTTTAAATTTAATTTAAACTTGAAATATTTTATTCAAAGCTTGATTAAGTGGGATTGGTTAGTAATAATATAATATTAGATTTTAGGCCTGCAACTTCACGGGAATAAAATCAGTTGAATTATGCAATTTTTTCTAGCCAATTAAAACAGTCCCTCAGAATCCACAGGATGAAGCATGATGAGCTCCACCTATAATGAAATAGATGGTAGCAAGGAACCATATCCTTATGTTTAAACGAGGGCTACTAACATTTTCATAAACATCCAACAGAAATGCATATAAGGCCACCAAATATAATACCTGACCAACGCAAAATGCCTAATAAACTACATCAGCTCCAACAATCCATTATCTCCATTAAATTCAATCTTAACCAACGATTATCGTATTTGAATACAGTAAAAAAAATACAAATAGAATGGTTCATGGTGCACATGTGATATACCTTCTCATTAGCCGCCCTAATAGCTCATTTATTAATAAAATAGGTAGCAACTGCTATTTGCCGTTTTCTAACATCTTTAGTTGTAAAATCCTTAGTATATGCTCCTCTGATGTTTTTCTATATAATCCTGCATTTAAAGCAGGGACATATATTACACATGGTTAACTAATAAAAACCAAAAACACCATCAAGTTGCTTATTACCTTCAGCATCCTTGCTTTCTCAAGTTTATCCTTGTCATTTTGCCCTTTCAAAGAGCGACTAGCTGCCAGAAACACGTATTTGAACTCTTTTGGATTAATATGGGATCATTCCAGAAAGCCAGCTATGTAACAGTATTGTCATATTTTATATCTTTCCATTTGGCAATCAAACAAAAAATCTCAAAGTTAAGATAACCCAAATTGAAAATAACCTTCAATCTTTTCATATATTCTAGAAAATGAATGCTCTTTCTCTCTCTATCTCTTAACCTTTCAGCAGGGATTAGACATTCCGGAATTGGGGCATCCTTTCTGATATTAATGGTAATGTCACTTGAACGAATACGTCTTTTCAACTTTCCTATCCGATAAGCAACAATAAAACTAAAAGAACGTAATACAAGAATCTTGCAAATTCAATTATCAAACTAAAACATATGATTCTCTACAGCTTTAAAGTTGTCAAACATGTCTGCAATACCTTTGGATGTCTCCCCGGCCTCGGAAAAGCCCAGGTGGTTCAACTCTGAAATTTCCTACCTGCAATTAAAACAATTATCTGAATTAGAAGGAACTTCATAAGAAACAGAAAAGTGACTGATAAATCAAAAGAAAGCAGTTCAATTTTAATAGATCACGAGATTGGTGGAAAAGGAGAAATATAGTTACATATTAATATTGTAGACATTCACATGTGTCTGGAATAAGTATTATATTATTATTATTATTATTATCTTTCATTTTTTCTTAATATATGTTTGAATAAGGAAATTGAATCTCTAATCAACTGAATTAAGGGATCTAGTCTGCATGGTCAAGGGTTTTAATGCATAATTAAATCAAAAGACTTTTAATTCAATCTAGATAAATCAGCAAGGATCTAGGTCTAAAATCATATTTGAGCAAAATTCAATCCCAAAATTCAAGCTTGGATTGGTTCTGTTTGATCCCTAAAATTTTTATTGAGAATAGCCAATAAATTGGACACAAAATGATAGAACAATTCACGTTTTGATTTTTGGGAGAAAAGACTTTGTGTAAAATTTTTGGTAAAATTTTTGGGTTTAATTTCTAAGTTTGATGGTTATGGATTTATATATTTTGGATTTAGTTCAAAGTTTTTTGTTTAGGTTTGAAGTGTTGAGATTTGGATCCGGAGTTATGGGATTGAAGTTTAAATTTCTGAAAATTTTTGAAAATTTATGAAAAATTTGGGTTCTTTAGGTTGAATGTTTGAAATTTTCGATGAGTTTTTTGACAGGCTTTGAATTTTTTAACGGGATTCCGACGATATTTTTCAAAAACTGCAAATTTTTCAATTTTCGACTAAATGTTCTTAGATTTTTTACAGAGAAGGTTGAGAAAATTTACACTAGAGGGAAAGGGGACTGAGAGCTTCTGAAGAAAAAAAGTTGAAGGTTGGCTTTTATACTCACCCCAAACAACATCGTTTTTGAGTACCCAGGATCCACATGAACCCGAGTAAGATTTATGCGCCACTCGTGGTTCGACCTAACCCGATCACATATTTTTTTTAAAATTTTAATTTTATTTTTTAATCATTTTATATTTTAAGTTTTTATTTTATTTTACTTTATTGATTTTTTAATGGAGTAATTTATTATTTATTAAATATTTTGTAAAAATTCCTTTTGTTATTTTATTTTTGGAAAACAATAAAAAATAATAATAGTAAAAAAAACTATTTTAAAAAAATATATGAATCCTACCAAACTATTAGAGAATTTTTTGTGAATTAAAACTTTATGAAATCTATCAAATTATTGAAAAATTTCATAAATCAATTTTTAAAAGAAAATATTTTTTTAATGAAGATTTCATATTTTATCTTATCAAACTATTGGAGGATTGCATCTTAAGTTAAATCTTACCAAACAATTAGATGATTTAATGAATTTTGTCAAAAATAAAATTTTATAAATATTTTTATAATAAAATCTCATCAAATTATTGAAAGATCTGCATCAAAGTAAATCTTACCAAATTATTGAAAGATTTTACTAATTATTTTTTTGAATAAAAATATATTAATGAATCCGATGACGGAGCACATATTTAAGGCTTAGATAATTGAAAATTGAACTGGTATCATCCTTTGGATAGACGTTGTGGGAGTGCTATAATCTTTCTTACATGTAGCCATACTCCCAAATCTAAAATATGATTTTTTGGATCAGAATCTATTATTTAAAGCTACCTAAGTCAATCTTGAAATTTTTCTTTAAATGAAATAGATTCAATCAAGTGACTAATCACAACTAAATAAAAAAGACTAACGGTGACTCTTTTAATCTATGTTAGCAGTAGGTCTACGGATCTATATGTTATGACAGTTTAGTGTCTCCACTGAAAATGTTAAGAGTCAGGCCACCAAATGATTTCTTATTATCCAAGCCTTGCCTAATAAACTTGAAATTTTTTATTTTTATTTTTCTTTCCTTTTTTTTTTCTTTTCCTTGCTTATATTTTGTTTAGTTATTCATTTATTTATTTCATATATCTATCATTTATTTGCTTGTGCATAACATAAGCTTTACACTTGAGCTTTGTCCCTTATGAGGAAATGAAATACTTATGCCTTCATGAGGTTTCATGTCTGTGTCTGGGCTAGTGAAATACTCTTACTCAGATTAAATCATTTTCGCTTATAGCCTATAGTGGACGGGGATTGGGGTGTCTTACTAGTCTGTGATGGATAATGATGTAAAGAACAATTTATGAGCCTTTTTAGAACTAATCCAAGCCACATATAGTTAACCTTAAGAGTTTAACCCATAGATAGAGCTGTGTCATTGCATCCTTTGTAGTTAATCCAAAATCTAGAGTCATGTTGTTATTTTACCTGCTTTTGTAATGTTTATTTTTTATTTTACATTAAGATGACTAACTGATTTTTTATCTTATTTATTTATTTTTTTCCTTGTGTATATTTATAAACATAGATGCATATTGCATATTGTTCCTACCCTGAAAGTATTTTCAATAAAAGTTTTTATGAAACCCACAGAACATCAAGTTTACACCTTGTTTGTAATCTTCAAATATGATTTGCCCATAGATGTGAAGATAGGTTTGAAAAGAGGCAGCGAAAAGAAATGGGTTGTTTATCTTCTGGTTATGTCTCTACCTTACCAAAGAATGTTCATTTGCTCTTTAAATAAAATGATTTGAAAAGTCTATCAAATATATAAAACAGTATGGTTCCTTCAAGGCAACAAGCTTTTTGTCAGAAGTTTGAGCATATTGTATATATCCTGTTAGTGAAGGTTGATAACTCACTAATTAAAATGATGGTATAGTTTTAGGATTCTTTCTATCGTTGTTTTATCTTTAATGAAGTCGATCTGGTGCCAACAATAAAAGAGTATTCAACTTTGGTGGGTATGCATCTTCAGTATCTAAACATGGTGTATATGAAAAAGCAAAAATCAGGGTATCGCAAAAAGCTGGTGTATATTTTAAGGATGAAAAAAGAGCTCATAGATTCACATATTTAAGAAAAGAGAGAGCATAAAGGTATTCCATGAGAGTGTTTTCGAGGCTTTATTATCAAATGACTAGATGATGATCAAGAAATGAAAGTATTTGCTCTAGTAATATATAGGGTGGTCATTTTCCCTAGGGTCTTAGGCCATATTGAGATAGAAGTGATGGATTTATTTAAATAGATTAAAATATGATACAATCTTGCACTAGCAATATTGGTAGAAACCATCAGATCTCTGAATTTTTATAGACAAAATGATAAAGCTCATTTTTTGGGTTGTATACCACTATTGTATTTATGGATGAAAATTCATTTCAAATTCAGGAAGAGTGTTTTCTCCAAACTTTATTTTTATAGTTGAAATTCAGTTAAAGAATTTTGTGAGAGTGTATGGCCAGAAGCAAAAACCCAAAAAAAAATGAGAATGTCTATTGCAAAAGTTCATAGTTGTCAGGTGAAATGGCTAGCTCCGTGGATGAACTAGGAACCTATATTGTATCAATGTGAAAATGAGATAAAGGTTTCACTTTTAGGCTTATGGGGGCCAACGATTATGCACCATTGATGGTAAAAAGATAATATGTAGCTGAACAGTTTACTTCTATAACACATAAGCTTAAGTAGTTTGACTGCTTATATGGAGAACCTAAAACTTTTCAAAAATTTGATGGCATGATCAAAGTATGGAAAAAGCCTAAGAGGGTAAGCCTTGGACCATTTACTAATAAAGTCACTTAAGGATATTTGATTTGGAGAGCCAAAAAAAGCAATGAGATTGCATCTATGTTCAAAGACCATTGCCAATTAATGAATCAAGAGTTGGATAATGTGCCTTTAGAGTCAGAACTTACAAGGAAGAAACATAAAGTTGAGAAAGAGATATTTTAAGGTTCTAGGAAGAAAAGAAAAATTGTAGGAAGACAAAGAAATTTTAAAGCTCTAAGAAGAAAAGGAATAGTGGAAAGACAAAGCAAAAAAGTTAGAAATTCAAGTCCATAAAATTTCTAAAAAATACAACAAAACTCAAAAGGTTATCAAAGAATGGGATGGTACCTTTAAGGAGCTTATGGAGCTATGATAAGAACATAAAAGGTTGCGTATATTGGTGTAGCCAAAGAAATAAACAATACAAATTTGACTTATGAGAATGAAAAGCTGAAAAGAGAATGCTCTCAAATGAAGGATGATTATGTTAAAGCTCAGTATAAAAGTGAAATGCTCAAAGAGTACATCCAGACACTAAAACAAAAGTTAAATGAGAAAAAAAATCACATCATTGCACTCACAAAAAAATACAAGGATTATCTTATCAGGTATGGTTCAACAAAAGAAAAAGGGTTAGAAAGATAAAGATACATAGAGCATCTTACAACCCAGAAAGATAAAGCAGTGATTAAGGCAAGAAAAATGGTAGAAGAGGCTGAGACATTGAGAGCTTTGGTCATGTCAGCAGAAGAGCACGGATAGCGATTGTTGAACTTTATTGAGGAAGCTAAGGATCATTACAAACAAATTAGGCACTTTTACAAAGGAAAAATATTAGACTTAATGTAAAACAAACTTTTGTGGAATAAATGAAAGATCACTTTTGTTGAAATCTTTAAAATGGTAAATATTTTTTTCTTTTCTTTTTTTTTCATGCATTGCATTACATTCATTCATCATGTTATATCATGATCATTGATTTTAAATTGTGGTATTGAGATGCAAAAATAGCTCAATATTCATATAACACTCGGGCTAGAGTTAGAAACATGGAGCAAGACAAAGCAAATTGTTTTGAAAAGTTGAAAAAAGCTCAAGAGGTAATTGAAGAAAAACTAAGCAAGATTCTTGAGGCTCTAGAAAAAATAAACAAAGAAAAAGTGGTGGAGGAAGATATCTCGTATGAAGTCACTGAATCATTATATTTTTTAAGTTTTGGTCCACATTAGACCCAAACCACTGTAAGCTTTCAGCCACAATAGATCACGTTCCCAAGTTATAACTATCTAGGAATACCCTATGACCCAGTTAGGCAAATGTTCAAAGTTACAATAATCCTATCTTTGCTAAAAAGGTAGTTAAGCCAATCCAAATCTCTAGTCTAGATAAGGCAAAAAAAAAAGTAAAATTACAGATGGCTGCATGCTCGAAAAACTCTAAGACTAATCAAATAATAAGCATGATTGAGAAAAGATTATAAGTTGTAGAAGGTATTGACTTTTATGGATCCATGAATGCCAAAGGGCTTTGCTTGGTGCCAAACGTGATGATACCATCAAAGTTCAAAGTACCAAAATTTGAGAAGTACAATGGTACTAAATGTTCCATTATACATGTCATAATGTATTATTGCAAGATAGTAGCACATGTCAGTAATGAGAAACTGCTCATGCATGTATTTTAGGATAACTTAATCAGGTCTATTATAAGGTAGTATGTTTAGTTAAATAAAACTCGTATAAGATCATAAAAAGATTGGACTCGATCTTTCATTGTAAGGTATAGAGAAGAATGTAACGGATTGGACTCGATCTTTCATTGTAAGGTATGGAGAAGAATGTAACGGAGTCTTTTAAGGAATATGCCCAAAGATAATGAGATGTCATCGCTTAAGTATAGCCTTCATTAATAGAGAAAGAAATAATGATGTTGTTTGTAAGTACTTTAAAGTCACCATACTATGAAAATATGATAAGAAAAGCAGCTAAAAATTTTGTTGATATGGTGATCTTAGGAGAAATTATAAGAATGCTATAAAAAATAGTAAACTTGAAGAAATAAAGTTTTTTGTCATAAAAAGGGTGCTTAAAAAGAAAAAAAATAAGGCTCAAGCTGTGAATTTCAAAAAATAGTAATTCAAAAACTACCCTTGATCGATTTATCCAATATACCACCATACTATAAATTATGCCTCCATTTTTTCCTACCAATCAACTACACAACCTTTTCACTCAACCACAACAAGGTTCACTGTTCATCCAACCAACCTAACAAGTGGTATATGAGAATCACAAACCCAAAAAAGACTTACATTTGATCTTATTCCTATCAGTTATACAAAACTTTACCAAGACCTTTACAAAAACTACTTGACTGCTTCCATTCTTGTAAAATAGTTTGAACTTTCTTATCCCAAATGATATAATTTCACTATCTATTGTGACTACCATTATAGGGTGACTGGTCATTCTACTGAAATTATACTTTTTTGAAGTGTAAGGTGTAAAATCTAATTAAGAAAAAGGCTAATAAGTTTTGATACCAAAGGAAACACAACACCCAATGTCAGCGAAAACTCCCTACCTAATCATGTAGTCAATGCCTTGAATAAGGATGAAAGGCATATGAAAAAAAGAGTGGAGAAGGTCAAAATGTCATTCGATTAATTATATGTCCAAAATCAAATATGCAAGTATCATAGCAGAACTTTAGGGCATTCTATTAATAGATGCAAGCAATTCCATGATAAGGTGTAAAGGTTAATGGATTCCTACTAGATAGAGTTGTATGAAAAGGTAAAAGCCTCAAAAAATACTAAAGTGGTCATGATAGATAAATAGGTGTTGAAGCCAATGTAGCCGATAGCTGAGGGGAACACTAGAAAAAAACCAAGGTGGAAAAAAGCTTTCACTAAATTGTCCATTCATATAGTAAGCAAAGATAGCCAAAAAGAAGAAATATTGGTTTGCCCATGCCCACCAAACTATAAATTGAATAATTAAAGAATCATCCAAATGCCTGCTTTCTTTAATTTTCTTTCAATGTAATTACAATTCTTATTTGCTTATGTTTAAAAGCATTAAGATGATCTTTTATGTTTGGGCCTTTTATTTCTTATTATTTCAATAAAAGATAAGAGTATGTGTTTTATCCATTTCTTCTATTCAATCCACTTTCTCATTAAAGCATCATATAAATATTTTTTGTTTTACTCAATTTTAGATCCCCAAATGAATATAAAGATAATCATAACAATGATCAAAGATTTAATTTTAAAAACTCAATTAATACAGATAAACTCGACACTGAAAAGGATTCTGAAGAATACACTTTACTTTTAGACTTAATAAGATTAATTAAGTAGAAAAATAAATCTATTAAGCCTCATCAAGAAGTTACTGAGATGATCAATTTAAGTGATGTCGAAAACATAAAAGAAGTCAAGGTTGGTACCTCACTCCCAATAATTGAAGACGATGATTAGAAGATCTACTTAAAAAATTTATAAATGTGTTTGCTTGATCTTACCAAGATATGCTTGGACTTAGTACTGAAATAGTAAAACATAGGCTGCCCTTAAAGCTTGAATACGAGCTAGTTTAACAAAAGTTAAGAAAAATGAAACCAAATATGTTGTTGAAAATTAAAGAAGAAGTAAAAAAGTAATTTGATGTGTGTTTTCTACAAGTGACCAAGTTTTTTGAATTGGTGGTCAATATAGTACCTGTTCCTAAAAAAGATGATAAGGTACGAATGTGTGTGGACATCGTGATTTGAACAACTAACTTGAAGGATAATTTTTTTACTTAATATTGATACAATGGTGGACAATACAACTAGACATATAGTATTCTTTTTTATAGATGGATTTTCTATTATAATCAAATAAATATGGCCCAAGATAACAAGAAAAAGACCACATTCGTAACTATGTAAAGAAATTTTTATTACAAGATCATACCATTTGGACTAAAAAAATGTTGGAATAATCTATCAAAGGGTTATGGTGACACTTTTTTATGATATGATGCACAAAGAGATCGAGGTGTATGTAATGATATGATTATAAAATCTTGAAAGGGAGAGGACCATGTAGCTAATCTCAGAAAACTGTTTGAGAGGTTAAAGAAATTTTAGCTCAAGTTAAATCCGTCCAAATGTATATTCGGAGCCAAGTCAGGGAAAGTATTGGGTTTTATAGTTAGTAAAAGGGGAATATAAGTTGACCTAGAAAAAATTTTGTCTATTCAGAACTTATCGTTGCTAAGTACACCAAATGAGGCTCGAGGTTTCTTAGGTAGATTAAACTATATTTTTCGATTCATTTTCCAACTTACTTTCAAATGTGACCCCATCTTTAAACTCTTCTGAAAGAATAATCCCGATGAATGGAAAGAGAAATGCTAACAGGCTTTTGATAAGGTTAAATAATATCTATCAAATCCTTTAATTTTAGCACCATTTGTTTTAGAAAGGCCATTGATTCTGTACATAATGATGCAAGATAAGTTGATGAGATGTATACTGGGACAGCATGATGAATCTGATAGAAAAGAAAGAGCTATTTACTATTTGAATAAGAAGTTTATGAAATATAAGTCCAAGTATTCATCATTAGAAAAAATGTGTTGTGTCTTTACTTGGACGGTTAAAAGACTCAAGTAGTATATGCTTTACCACATGACTTGATTTATAGCTAAATTAGACCCAATCAAATACATCTTCGAGAAGCCATCATTATCAAGAAAGATCGCAAGATGACGAGTAATGTTGTTAAAATATGACACGGTGTATATGAGCTAAAAAGCAATTAAAAAAAATGCCATTGTCGAATTTCTCACAGACCGAGCCGTTGAAGATTATGAACCCATGCAACTTGATTTTTTGGATGAAGACTTAATAGCCATCTCAGAAATAGAAAAAAAATGTGATGGAAAGTAATGGAAGTTGTATTTTGATGAGGTTGCTAACACCATGAGGCATGAGATTGGAGTAATTCTAATATCTCCAATAAAACACTATTATCATGTTGCAACAAAATTAAACTTCAATTGCACTAAAAATATAGTTGAATATGAGGCATGTGTTATGAGATTGCATGTTACCTTGGACAAAAAAATTAAAGTATTAAAGGTATTTAGGGATTTACCCTTGGTCATCTATCAATTAAAGGGTGAATAGAAGATAAGGGACTCAAAACTTATCTCATACCATAAATACATCTTAGAGTTGTGCAAGAAATTTGAGACAATCCAGTTTGAACACTCACCTTGTGAAGAAAATTAGATTGTAGATGCTTTAGTCACCTTGGTTGTAATGGTGTGAATTGGTAATACTACTAAAATTTAGCCCATCAAGTTAGATGTCAAGGATATTCCAATGCATTGTGCCATCTTGAAAGAGGAAAAATATGAAAATCCCTGGTATTATGACATTATATGATATTTAAAGGATCAATAGTACTCGGATCAAGCAACAAATAATAGTAAAATAGTCCTGAGGAGATTGGCTATGATATTCTTCCTAGATGGAAAGATTTTGTATAAAAAAAGTAGAGATCAAGTATTATTACGCTATATAAGTGCCTTTGAAGTTAAGAAAATCATTAATGAGGTCTATGATAACATATGTGGAGCACATATAAATGGACATATGATGACAAGATAAATTATGCGAGTCGAATATTATTGGTTAACAATGGATAGGGATTGTATTGATTATGCTAAAAAATATCATAAACGCCAGATTTACGTCGATAAGATTCATGCTTCACCCATTGTTTTACTTGTTATAGCATCACCTTAACCATTTTCTATGTAAGGAATAGATGCCATTAGTCCCATCACCCTAAAAGCATCAATGAGAATAGATTCATTTTTATGATGATTGATTACTTCATTAAATGAGTTGAAACAGCTTTCTTTCACAACTATAACTTGATCAGTAATTTGTAAGTTCATCAAAAGAGAAATAATCTATAAATACAGACTCTAAAAAAAGATCATTTTAGATAATGCAAAGATTTAAACAGCAAGATGATACAAAAAATATATGATTAGTTCAAAATTAAACACCATAATTCAGCTCTATATTGCACAAAAATGAATGTAGCAGTAAAGGCTGCAAATAAGAATGTCAAAAAGATTTTGAAAAAGATGACTGAAACATATAAAGAGCGACAAATAAATTGTCTTCTGCTTTACATGTTTACTGAACGTTAGTATATACCTTTATTGGGGTAACTCTTTTCTTTTTTTGGGTTTACAAGATAGAAGCTGTATCACTAGTAGAAGTAAAAATTTCATCTTTACGGGTTTTAAAGGAAATGGGATTAGAAGAAGCTGAATAAATCCAGGAGCGCCATGAGCAATTGAACTTCATTAAAGAAAAAAGATTAGCAACACTCTATCATGGCCAATTATACCAAAACAGAATGATAAGAGCTCATGACAAAAAAGTCTGACTTAATCAATTTCAAAAAGAAGAGTTGGTGTTGAAAAAAATTCTCTCAAATTAACATAATGATAGAAGAAAATGGACTCCAAATTAAGAAGGACCGTTTATTATGAAAATGACCTTTTCAAGAAGAGCCCTAATTTTGTAAGAGATAGATAGAGATGATCTTCCTACTCCTATAAATTCTGAAGCCATGAAAAAATATTTTGCTTAAAAAAAAATTTTCAAGTTGAAAACTTAAAAGGCATGCTTGAAGAAAAAAAGTTCAAATTGAAAACTTGAAAAGGCGACTTGAAAAAAAAAAGTTCAAATTGAAAACCTAAAAGGACGGCTTGAGCTAAAAAAAATTCAAGTTAAAAACCCGAAAGGGCAGCTTGAGCCAAACAAAAAAGAAAAAAAAAAGGAAAAAGTCCAAGTTGAAAACCTAAAAGGATGGTTTGAGCAAAAAAAAAAGAGTTTAAGTTGAAAACCCAGAAGGATGGCTTGAACTAAACGGGAGTTATCTAAGTTGAAAACCTACAAATGCGACTTAGATAAGGAGGATATGGCATCACTTAAGAGGCATACCAAAGTTAGTGAATTTTGAAGAACTTTGAAGTCTCAGGGAATTATATGGATGAGTTTTTGAAAAAATTCAAGATTTTGTTGTCATGATTATCTGATTGTTCATCTTGGGGCACTGTTATCCCAAATAGCCATCCTTATTTACCTTTATTTTGTTCTTTTTCCATCATCTATAATTTACTTCTTCTCCAAATAAATAATATTCATTTCATCCTAATTTTCACTTTTAATATATATATATATATTTTTTATGCTTTGCCACGAATAAAAGAAGTGCATAATTTGTGTCTCATATTTTGAAATTGGGATAATGATTAAATCATTGTGTAATCTCATAAGAGATAGTATATTACTTTAAGAGAATTGAAAGGGACGAGGGCCAATGATGAAATTTTCAAAAAGTGATAAATTCATTGATTTTGAAAGCTCCACTTGAAACGAAGATGAGTGCTTATCCTAAGTAACAAAGAATGCTTTGTAATCTCCTTGCGAGAAATATATAGACATGAATGTGGAAAAAAGTTGTTAGAACTTTAGTACCACAATTGAGGTTTCATTTGCATCATAGACAGGGCATACACTTGCATCATCGCATTATCATTAACCATTTGTTTTGATCTCAACTTGGTTCAGATCATCTTTCTAACTTACGATTCAATCCCAGTCACTTATTTTGATTTTTGCTTAGTCTAGATCACTTTTTTGACTTACAGTTTGATCTCGATCACTCATTCGATTTTAGCTTAGTCCAAATCACTTTCAGACTGTGGTTCGACCTCGATCATTCATCTTCAATCTCGACTCAATCCAAGTCAATCTTTTGACTTACAGTTTAATCTCAATTGTTCGATCTCGACTCAGCCCAGATTATTTTTTCAAACTTATGATTTAATTTTGATCGTTTGATCTTGGCTCGTTCTAGATCTTTTTTTCAAACTTACGATTCAATCTCGATTGTTTGATTATGGCTTGATCTAGATCATTTTTTTAGATTTTACTTTTCAATCCCGATTGTCTGATCTCGACTCGATCTAGATCATTTTTCTGACTTGTGACTCAGTCTTGATCATTTTCGCTTATTGATTTGACTTTCATTGTTTAGTCAAAATAGAATGGATATCTAGGTTTTTGTATTATCCATGTCTAACAGAGATGTACAAAGAGAGACAATTGTAGATACTCATCTGTGTTCGGGGTCAATCGATGTCAATTTTTTTTATATTATTATCATCATCATCATCATCATCATCATTATTATTTTTTTTTTCATAATCTGCGATTGAATAAGGAAATTAAATCTCCAATTAACTGAATCAGAGGGATCTAATCTGCATAGTCAAGGGTCTTAATACAAAATCAAATCAAAAGACTTTCAATTCAATCCAGATATATCAGCAAGGACCTATGCCTAAAATCATGTTCAAGCATAATTCAATCCTAAGATTCAAGCTTGGATTAGTTCTGTCCGATCCCTAAACCTTCTATTGAGGACAGCCTATAAAATGGACAAAATATGGTAGAACAATTCCTGTATTGATTTTTGGGAGGAAAGGCTCTGTGTTAAATTTCTGAGAAAATTTTTAGGTCTAGTTTCTAGGTTTGAAGGTTCTAGATTTATAGATTTTGGGTTTAGTTTGAAGTTTCTAGTTTTTGTTTGAAGTGTTGAGATTTGGATTCAGAGTTTCGAGATTTAAGTTTAAATTTATGAAAATTTATCGAAATTTTTGGAAAATCTAGGTTTTTTGGGTTGAATTTTTGAATTTTTTGATGAGTTTTTTAACGAGTTTTGAATTTTTTGATGGAATTTCGACGATATTTTTCAAAATTTGATAGATTTTCCAATTTTCAATTGAATATTCTTAGGTTTTTTAGAGATAAGGTGGATAAATTTTGAGCCAGAGAAAGAGGGGACCGAGAGCTTTTAAAAAAAAAAGCTGAATGTTGGCTTTTATACTTACCCCAAATGACACCATTTCTGAGTACCCAAGATCCATGTGCCACCCGTGGTTCAATCCAATCTAATTGCATGTTTTCCTTTTTTCATTTTATTTTTATTTTTTAATCATTTTATATTTTATGTTTTTTATTTTATTTTCAATTTTTTTATTTATTTTTACCTTACCAATTTTTTTACAAAGTAATTTATTATTTATTAAATATTTTGTAAAAATTCCTTCTGTTATTTTATTTTTGGAAAATAATAAAAAATAATAGTTGAAAAAAAAAAACTCTTTTCAAAATATACATGAATCCTACCAAATTATTGAAAGATTTTTTGTAAATTAAAACTTTATGGAATCTACCAAACTATTGGAGAATTTCATAAATCAATTTTCAAAAGAAAATATTTTTTTAATAAAGATTTCATACTTTATCCTACCAAATTATTAGAGGATTGCATCTTAAGTTAAATTTTATTAAATTATTGAAAGATTTAATGAATTTTTTCAAAAATAAAATTTTATAAATATTTTTACAATAAAATCTCATCAAATTATTAGAAGATCTGTATCAAAATAAATCTTACCAAACTATTGAAAGATTTTACTAATTATTTTCTTGAATAAAAATATATTAATAAATTCAATGATGAAACCTCTTCAGGGTGAGACACTAGTCTCAATGAATACTCTTGAGGTGAAAAAATTATCTTAAATTGCTAGCAAACTATTAGAGTAATTTTAAGATTAATTTTTAATATTAAATATTTTGGAAATTATAAACATATTTAAGGCTTGGATAATTAAAAATTAAACTAGTACCATCCTTTGAATAAGCGTTATGGGGGTACTATAACTTTTCTCACATGTAATCATACTCTCGACATAAAATTTGATTTTATGGATCAGAATCTACTATTTAAATATACCTAAGTCAATTTTAGGACTCTTTTTTAAATGTGATAGATTCGATCAGGTTGTCAATTACACCTAAACAAAAAAGATTGATGACAACTCTTCTAATTTATGTCTAACGGTAAGTTCACGAATCTATACGTTATGACAAATATTACTTTTAGAAAACAATATAGAATGGGAAAAACAGTAACTAATTAGATTAAATCTAGAAGAAATGAAAGAAGTTTTAAAGAGACAAATCAAATTTTATATTGAAACTAAATTTTTACCTTTTTTTTTATATCATCAACTATAGCCCACATATACTTAAATCATAAAGAAAAAGGCATTTGTAGCAAGATAATATTTTACTGATAAAAACCAAATATCATAAAAGAGTCATAAAATTAAAAAAGTTTAGTCAAATAATTAAAGACGAAAAAAATAGTTTGCAAAAGTTGCATTAAACCAAATGTAGTTTAAAACAATAGGGCTCAATTCTCTTATGCTTTCCAAATGAAGTAACATTCTTTGTCCATAACTTACTAAATCGCATTAGTATAAATTTGTATTTCCACTATAAAAATATAAACATAATATATCTTTATAGTAATTAATTATCATTTCTCTGTTTGAGTTTTGTGCAACATATTTACTATGTTATATTCAATTCATCATATTATCTATTCATTACTTAAATTTTCCAATTCAGATTTATTTAATTTCTAATTAGAAATAGAGTATGCCTTGCCATATTATTTTTCCTTTTAAAAAGATAGATAGAGTATTGTTTTCCATCTTTCATAACAATCATAAGGAAAATAGAAGTATTCTAATTGTTAATGAAAAGGGGATAGAGCATGTACACTAATACCTAATATCCTCAAATATCTCTAACAAAAGAATTATATGTGCAGGGACAAAATATTTTGGACTATATGATATAGTGATTCATACTATGCCAATGTATATAATTTAGATGAACTTATGGCATAACTGAATTACGAATAAAGGTATTGATATCTTTTAGAACAGGGCAATGATTGCTTAGATTAACATTTTCATTAACATCTTCAATTAAAAGAGTATCTTCTAGGAGCTCACAAGCAACAATAATTGCAGGAACATCAACATAAAACCACTGTTTTAGATTTGAATCATTTGTTGAAACAAATATGCTTGGCTTCTCACTATTTCAAACAACTCCAATAACTTTCACAGAAGTAATAATAGGGGCTTGATCCTATAAGTTCCAAAGAATTTTAGACTTTTTCTCCTAAGAAATAAGTCATTAGCAACAACCAAAAAATTATGGAATGATAAGAGACAACCTCAACAACTTTTGGCTTCTTAGAACAAAACTTTTTCCACCAGCTTTTTTCATTTTGTTAGAAAAGAACAACATCCATATTTAAGGCTTTTCCCTATTTTGTGGAACTTTAAAAGACTTGTCTCACCCACATCATCGTTATAAGGCAAATATGTAAAAAATGATGATTGTCGGTAAAAATAAATCTCAAGTAAGCTACAGCATAAAAAAAAAAGCCATACATGACAAAAAAAAACCCAAACACAAAATTGATTTTAATGTGCTATTTTTCAAACTTGCATTTCCCATTCTAAAAGTCTCCCCTTCAAGACCTAGAAAAAATAAATAAATAAACTTTTTCGATGGTTATTTTTCTTGCAAAGCAGAATCAGCTATCTCTATAATCTCTATCTCGGTTTAACTATAAAAGAGAGACAGAAAACAAAATTAGATTAGCAATTCATGTGCTAGTCAAAATGGTGTAGAAGATTAGCAATTCCATGGTTTTCTATACTATCATACCACAAGTAAACCTCAGTAACAACATAATCATCACAAAGTAATCCACACTCAATTGCAAACCCTAACAAACAAACCTTCTTGGTGCATATATTTTTACTGTAAAAGTAATCATTATTTTGGATAAAGTAATAATGCATGTTAAGGGATAACTTACCCAGAAAACATACTTGAGAGTGCTGGAAAAGAAGTTTTCCCCATGGCACTTTAAAATTAGATTTCACTGGTTTCATTGGTTTCTTCTTAGCCTGATCAATAAACCTTGCACCTGTCACGTGTTGGAAGCTTAAGCCTAGCTATCGTGCGACCTAGGTGGAAAACTACATTAGTATGCCTAAGTAAGCCTTTAACCGACTCTTTGTGCCGTGCACTAATCGATTGTGCCATGCATTTGTGCTAAAACTCCACTTAACCTCTTACGAGTTTAGGAGAAAGCTAAGAAATGAAGGATTAAAGAAAAAGTAATATTGGTCTAGGACTCGTGCACAGTCCGTGACACATCAACTACCTTCCCTTTCTTCGTATCCATAGCAACTTCACCTACTTAACCAAAATAAATCCCCACATCAGAACCCCATAAAAAACCAAAACAACCATACAAAAAAATTAGAACCCCAAAAACACAAAAAAAAAATCAATTGAGCATCGCACCTAAGTATCGTGGAGACACCAAAGTAGCACTCTTCACATTAGCATTAACACAATTATCAAGGATAAACAAATCAGATACCTTAGCTATATCAGATATTCGTAGATCAGACTGGAGTTTCATTACCTGTAAGTCTAACTCGGATTCTTTAAGTGTGCCTAGAGCTTTCTTAAGAAGTCCAAAAACTGTAGCTCCATTGCTTGATGAAAATGCCGACTTAGATAGCTAAAAAAAAAAATCAACCTTAAATTCACATTTAAAGAGAAAAAAAAGATTTTAACACATATGCAAATTAAAAATGCTAAAGAAGAAAAAAATTGATTATTAAAAATCAAAGATATGAAAATCAGCTCAAAAAAACCCAAAACAAAAACTCACATTTAATTAAAAAACAAAAAAAATGATAAATTTTATACAAAAAAACATCAAAGGAAAAAAAAAGTAAAAAGAGACAAAAAAAAAAAAACCAACAATGATAGACCACAAAAGCTTTCTTTCATGCGAAAGTTAGACCCTCTACAACAGCTTTGAAATAGTAATGAAAACCCAAAAATAGAACAATCTGATTTTCATCTAAAATACATTCAGAAAAACATACATCCCTGAAAATCACAAAACCCAAATCCTATTCAACATAAAAATGTGTAACATGAAAATCACCTTAAAAAAACCAAAAAAATTGATAAATTTTACTAAAAAAAATTAACGAAAAAAGTAAGGAAAGACAAAAAAAAAAAAAAAAACTCAACAATCACATACCAAAAAGGGCTCTCTTTCATGCCAAAGTTATACTATTTGCAATAGCTTTGAAAAAACAATGAAAACTCAAAAATAAAAGTTTTGAAAGTCAAGTTTAAACACACATGTTAAGTCAAAAATAACTGTCAAACATAAGACAATATAAAAAGACACTTGTTGAAGTCAAAGACAATTGTCAAACATAAAATAATATAAAAAGACACTTATAAGAAGTGAAAGAACCTTATGCTTTATTATCTGAATAAAGCATCACACCTAGCCTCATCAAAACAATACAACATTGTAAAAGAACAAAAAAAAAAAAAAAGCACTTGGCAAGCAAAGATCCTTTACGAAATATTTTTTATACGATGGTGTATAGATAATATAAATATGTAGTGTATTTTTAGGGGTCAAAAGTTATAATAAATAGTTTAAAAAAATTCATAATAGCCCATACAATGCTGAATGCATATGACATGGGTGTTTAGCATAATGAATAAGTGCGTATAGTTGTTGTGTTTGCATGTACAAACACGTAATTTCTCTTATTTAGTTAATATAGTCATTTTTGTATAAACATATAACATTATAATGTTGCCTTTATATATTTGGTACATTCTTACGGGAATCAATTAATAATTTTTTTTATAAGAAAAATTTAAGGGTAGATAAGTTGTTCAGTTTCTTAAGTTATAATAAGATGTATCATACCTGACAACTTAAAATAGGTGATTACAGATCATGCATTTTGAAGATGATCCTAATAAATAATCATCAACAATATTCAAACTCAAGACTTTTTTATAAAAAAGAACGACTTTAATCGATTGAATCAATTATTTATTGATATTAATAATTTTATTAGATAATAAAAGTTTGAGAACATCAACGTTAAATCATGATGATTTTTTTCTACTTATGATTTTAACATCACTTAATTTTAATTTAATGTCTGTAGTATATTTATAATAAAAAAATGAAACATGATCGAGGTACATAAGTTTAAAATATAAAATCAAAATTAGGGTTTGAAATTTAAAATTTAAGGTCGAAGTTAGCGAACTTGTCCAAGGGTTGAAATTGGTGGAACCTAACTCAAAAAAATCGATTGACAGTTAAACCACAGTTCGGGGATATTTTCACCCCAACTTTGAAATTCTAAAACTAACAAAAAAAAAAAAAAAAAAAGGGATCACCACGATTTACGAAATGTCTATCATTTGCTCCACCGAGCTGACGGTAAGAAAAGACTGGTTTTGGTTGGGTTAGGGTGAAGACACGTGTGAATACAAGCCGATACATAGACACTGGACAGGTGCTACTTTCACAAGGACTTTGTCATTTTTGTCTTTCTATAATAAATGTGTAATAAATTGAAGGGTGTTCTTTTTTATTTTTTATGGAAAATGGGCATGGAAACATGGAAAGGGTGCATCTTTTTTTTTTTTAAATGCTTTTCATAGGATCATGATCTTTGACTTTTTTATCCAGTGGAGAAGATTTTTCTTCTTTATTTAAAATATTTTTTGTTGTATAGTTCATATATGTACGGTCCTTCTTTCATTTCACACAAGAGTGTACGAGAGTATAGTTCATATATGTATGGTTGATTATTTTTTTCATTTCAAATCTAATTATTTTGACTCTTTTTACTTAAATTAAATATTTTATTTAATTCCATTTTTTATAAAAATAATTTTATCTTCTCTCTTTTATATATAGATTTTTAGGAATATTGATGTTGTGATGGACGTTTTACTTGATTTGATTGGACCGATCACACAGTTATCTCTTTATGCTTACAAGTAGTAATGTATCGTCCATAAATTTTATTATAATTGAAGACTGTGATGGATCCCATATTTGATTTGCTTGTACTGGGGGTATACTTGTGGATTAACTCTGCTAGCAAGGGAGTACTATTATTTTTTTGCCCAGAACTAGCAGTGTTAATTAAACAGCTACTTTAGTCTTTAATTAACAGCGTTTTTGGCTATCGTAAACCAGGCGACAAGTGAAACTTTCAGTTCTCCAATTTCCAACAATCAATGATTGCTTGTTTCAGAAAAGAAAAAACTTTGGTTTGGAGAAAAAGTAATCCATATTATAACCTTGTGTCATCTCGCCCAAGTAAAATTTCATGATTGTACCATTTTCAACTAACAACTACAAAAACCAAAGTAGCACACGATTAAGAACAATATTTGCCATATCATGACACTGATTTCTTCTGTTTATGTTTGTCTTTTTCTTTTTCTTTTTTTTTCATCATTTAGTAAGAAAATACTCATGAAGTATGAACTAGCAATTCAAATAGACACACGACCTTGAACTGAAGACTAGTTTTAAAGCACGTTTTTTGAAATTAATGAAAAAAAAAAAGGGAAAGAAATTTCAGAGCTGAAATGGCGATATGCCCCCCAGAGAGAACAGATTTGGATAGAGAATCAACTTCTGACTCTCTGTCTCCCTCTATCACGCCGTCAAAGGTCACATTGGTTTTGTCATGTAATGGGTTGAAGCATTAAATGGGATGGACATAACCAGAAATCTCCCATTCCAATTTCATCATTACAGAGATTCTCTTAGCCAAAATGGTGAAACTTCCCTACGAGTCTTGCCCTGCGAAAAAGGCCTGAATAAATCTCCCTTTCTTATGTTCATTTTCAAATGTTTTCCTCCCTTCCACCAACGTATCGTTTTGACTTTTGTTCATCATCTAGCTACTAAAGAAGTTGGTTCCTGTTTCGTTTTTTGCTTCATCACTCTTCTGCTCTAGGGCTACAAAGATGTCTGCTTCCCCTTCGCCAGTAAAAATTTCAATCTCTAAGCCACTGAATCCATTAGCTTTAAGCTACGAACCTCGATCCTTACCACCAATCGCTGAACCCCATTATTTGCAAGATAAAATTTACCTGCCTCATCATTTTCCCTTTCAATCACATCAGTTTTATGAAGCCTCCTTACCGCCCCCTCAAGTACCTGAACCTCAACCGGGAATGTATTTTCAAGCGGTTCCTGACTTCTATCCCCGTCCAAGCTTTGGATATTGTTATCCCTGGAGCTGGGACAATAAGGAAGAGTGCCTAAACCTATATAACCTAGAGAAGCAGCCACATCCATGGAGTAAAGGATTCAATAGTCCAAATTCCATTCCATATGATGGGATATGCTACGGGACTGAGAGGATCGTTGGGAAAAAGAAGAAAGGTAAATGGGTGTTTGTTCCTCCTAGGTTGAAGCAACCGAGAGAGTATCCCATGCATAGCCAAGTGGTTTGGCTGAAAAAAGATGATGCTGTAAAGGTCAAACGTAGTTCTGATGTTAATGGTGATGGTGTTTCTTTATTACCTCTTGTAACCGCTGAAGAGCAGAAGAAATTTGATGAAAAAACTTCTGTCATGATAAAAAACGTTCCTAATCACTTCCGGTAGTTCCTCTTTCTCATGTGCATTTTCTTTTGTCTTTGATTTTGTTTGATGCTCATGCCGGTTTTATTTGATTCATGGTTCAGCTGCTATGACCCTTGGTTATCTTAGGTTTCTGGGTTTTTGTTATATTGGCCAGATTCGGTGTCTTCACTAGTTACTTTAGCCACTACCATGACCCGTTTTCTTTCACAATCGTTGAGTTTTCTTTGTGTTTATTATGGGTTCTTGTTTTGTCCATGGCGATTAAGTATTTCTCTTTTCGAGTTCTATTTGCGACCTTTGATCTGGGAACGGTCTGCAAAAGCTGGAAGAAGAGGTGTCAGACTTCCATTGGTTCTTCAGTTTTTTTTGTCCCTTCTGTAGTCTGTACCTGTACGGAATAATGTTTGTCTTTAAATCTCTTTAATGTTCATGGGAAATCTTCATTTATGTATATATGTCATTTCCAAAATGCATGACACAATTACAGCACATTGATCATTGTGCATATAAACACATGACATTAAAATTTCACCATGAATGTAACTGCAAGTGCATGCACTTTGACTTCAACATGCATCAGGGTTATTGATAAATGAACATAAAGCATTGATACTGTCGCTTTTTGATAAATGAACTTTTTGATAAATGAACAGAAGGCACGAGTTGCAGCGCTTTCTGGATTATCACTGTCGGACTGAAAATAGAAAAGCTCAGCGGGGGTCTAATTTCTGTAAATCCGCGTATGATTTCCTTTATCTACCCATGGATTTTGGGTAATCTTTATTTTCATCTTTGCCCCTACTCATTACTACTTTTTATTTTTTTTCTTTCGTTCTTAAATGTTTTGGCGCTCGGATCCTACTGGTTATTGACAATTTTGTTCAGGTTTCATTTAAATCTGGGATTTGCTTTTGTCAATTTCACGAGTCCTGTTGCTGCATTGAGGTTTTATATAGCCTTTAACAACCGAGAATGGAGCTGTGGAGACAGTGGAAAAAAAATCTGTGAAATTGGTATTGCAAAATTCCAGGTAACATTTGCCATTTTCCAGTGAAAGGTCGGTTCCTTTTTGTTTTATCCCTCTGTCTCTTTGACGTCGATGATTAATGCCCCAATGTGTTTTTCTTTTTCAATCTTGAATTCCTGCGGCCTCCTTCGACTCAATGGGTTGATTGATTCATACAAGCTATTTTTCTTTTATTGAAATTCTACAGGGAAAAGATACTTTGAAGGAACAATTTGAGAAGTCATCCTTCCCTTGTCATACAAATGAGTACTTGCCAGTGGTCTTTTCCCCTCCACGCGATGGTTTCAACGGCTCTAGGCCAAGTCTTGTTGGCAGACGAACCCACGTAACTGCAACTTCGAAGGATCAAAAAGTCATGATCATGACCCAGAGGAAGAACAAAAAAGTTTGAATTGCTTTTAGCTTTATCTTCGCACATAATTAGACTCTCTCTTATCTAGGTTATATTAGTGATGGCTAGACTTCTGCTCGAGAATCTTAGGTAATGATGCAGTGCACTTTACGCATGTAACTTGGGTGAGGTGGCCCATGTTTTCATAGTCTCCCCAGGTGTTTCAGAATCGAGGGTGAAATGGAAACATATGTCTGTTTTAACCTAATTTTCTTTCGAGATAATAGAGCTACTTCCTATGTTTTCATTGTCTCCCTAGGTGGATTGTGGCGGTTGGTGTTGGAACTCTAGGGTGAATTGGAAACATTGGTTAGGGTTTGTAATATTTGTATTTTGTATGATCAGACGTCTATGAGAACTGCTTTTGGTGTATGATGAGGCATTGGGATTCCTTCCATTATGTATAATTAGTATTGTCGTATTGTATTAGCATATTTCCTACTGAGATTACGTGTTTATGTTTCCTAGTCTTTTTTTTTTTTTTTTTGGTTTCAGAGATCAAATCTTCCATTATGTGTCGTTTCTGTTTTCACGGTCTCAATTCATTTGCACCACTTACAAACTTACAGCTGTTTTATGTGGAGAGGCTGCTACTTGTTAGAAGTTCTTGACATGGGTGCTGCACTGGGGCTGAATGCTGGGATACTTTTGGGTGAAAATACTTGTTAGTACATTTTGTTTAGGAATTCAACTTCGTACTTCTAATAAAATATAGTCGTATTATATTTGCATGGCTTTATGGTTTTCTTTTTATTTACTAGGAGTCATTTTAATGCTAGTAGAATCCAAAGATGATTGACATGGCTGACCAAGGGCTAAAGATGGAGGATCCCCATTTGCCATATAAAGCTACTATGTAGAAGTAAAACTTTTTGGTTTCTCTTCAGCCTATTTTTTACCTATTACAATATCCTATGCATGTGGATAAATGCAACATGTTTTTCCTTTGTACAATCTATGACAAGTGCGAATCACGGGTATTTGAGTGATTAAATTTTGAGTTTGGATTTTGCATGTTGTTGAAAGCTCTACTTCGTTGTAGCTGATTCTGTTAGCCTCTCTCTCTCTCTCTCTCAGTGATAGTTTTGTGCCTTATCCTTTTGATTTCTTTAGCTAGAGAAATAGGAACTTATCAAAAGCAATAATAATAATTGTGAAGTCGCCAACCAAACAGTAATATGGATCAGAATTGACTTGTTAACAAAAAAAAGTATTCTGTTTTGAAATCAGCAAGAGGTTAATGTTCAAACTGTTTAATGTGATCTGCACCTCTTTAAGTATGGGGTTGGGTTGAAGTAGTTCTGGGGTAATGTATTGCTCAGTTATCTGCTTTCACTTAACTGTACGTTAAGCTGCCTCAGAGCAATGCTCGAGCCATGATTGCAGGTTCAACGTTTCCTTTATTTTTTTGGAGAGCAGTTGGTGTCGAGGCTTCGATGGCTGGATCCGAAAACCTTCAACACGTTTGATTCTGCAATGGGAATGGGAAGGATGTTTTAGTATCATTTAGGGATGATTGGAAATTATTCATTGAATTATTGCATGAATAGCTTTTTCCAATAAATATTTTTGAATGGCCTAAGCTGTCCTCTGCCTGAGAATGTACTCTTATTTATGTCCTCTATCTGGGATCACGAGTCAGACATATCTACAGGCCTTAGTGTAATAGTTGACCAACCCATATACCTTTTGGGCTTGTTTGATGGCCCCCAAAATATGAAGGAACGGAATCTTTGGAAGATTGAGTGGGTGTAGGAATGGGCCAACTAGGAAAACACCACCTGTCCAGTCCAGGAGAATCATCCAGGCCATGACCCAGTAGTTTCGTAGTTAGTTTTCAACGACGTATGAGGTTGAGGCATACCGTATGCTTTCCAGAAGCTCCAATCAGAGTGATATCTACACAAAAATAATCAATTCTTATACTGCGATGAATTCATTTCGAAACCAAAATTACAATAATGCATCAAAACAAAACCAATTAGATTGACGAGGGGCTTTCTTCTTTCCAGCAATAGTGACCCTCTTACCCTTCAAAGCTCAACAGTTGTTTTTGGTGTGCTGTCCCTGAATATGGCGAACCTCTCTGTAGCATTGAATCTCCTTCAATCGCCTTAAATTAAGAGCATTAAACCGCCTTTGCGATACCAGGTAAAAAACTGAAATTGCTTTCGTAACGAATGTTCACAGTTGCAGCTTTTAAAACAGGAGAATGGCAATTGCTAAGTCGCCATCATTCATATACTTGGAGACTTTTTTCACGCATCGTAATGAGTTCATCCCCTGATAAATCTTTGGCACAGAGAATTAACGAGCCCTAGAACGACCGATCCCTTAGATGAATTGAAGAGAGAATTCAACTCTCTTGTTGTTTCAATTACATATTGCGTGAAAAAAAAATTATTTCCTGATGTGCACCCTTTAAGTAACCTAGCACTAAGGGGGTCACAGATAGCAAGAATGGAGGATGGTAAGAGCAAAAACGATTATCGGAACAGAAACAGCAAAGAGACAGGAGAGAAAATAAGAGAGACGGAATGAATTTTAGAGTTCTCGGAATTACCCACGCAACCGCCATGCTATTTGTGCTCTCAGCAACAGACTAAACATCAAATGATCATAATGCCACTGATGGGCCAGTTACATCCACTCATGACTTGGGTTTTCATCTAACCATTAATATAACATTCAACATAAAATAACAGAATATTATTACTTCCACCAAAGATCATGAGCGGCCTGTAACAACACTCTCATCCTGTAAACAATCCTCGTCCTCAAGGATTGAAGTTTTGAAACTTCTATTGGAGCTCGTAAAGTACCTCCCATGTTGCATCTTTAGCAAACGTATTCACCCATTGAACCAAAACCTCAGTGATTGCTCTGCTACCTTTCTTTCCAATCCTTCGTTCAATGATTGTCGTGGGTTATCTACTAATTGCGCCATCCTCACTGACCATAGGAAGTTGTGTCTATTTCCCACATGCTTCTTCAGATGCGAAACATAAAAGACACAGTGCACCTTTCACCCTTTTGATAACTGAAGTGTATGAACCACATTCCCAACCTTTTCAATCACCTGGAAAGGCCCAAAGTATTTAGCAGAAAGCTTCAAGCAATTTCTATTAATAATAGAATTCTGTCTGTAAGGTTGTAACTTGACATACATCCAATTTTCCAACTCAAATCACTCCTTCGATCAGCCATGTTCTTCATCCTTACTTGGGTCCGTTGTAGATAAAACTTCAGCATTTTGACTCCTTTCTAGCTTGCAGGCTTCTGTCTACTGATGCAACTAATGAATTTTCAGCCAAGTAGGGAAGATTTACAGGCGCAGGTTGGCCATAGACCATAGACCACCTCGTATGGAGTGGTACGAGTGGCAGAATGATAGTTGGTGTTGTACCACCATTCAGTCAGTGATAACCAAAGGCTCCATTCCCTAAGCTTCTCTCTAGTCATGCACCTTAAATAAATTTCTAGACACCGATTAACCACTTCAGTTTGGCAGTCGGTTCGTGGATTATGAGCTGTATAGAGGTAAAGAGTTGTACCATGCCTCTTGAACAACTCATGCCAGAAATTGCTCAAGAATATCTTGTCCCTATCAGAGACAATGCTATTGGGCATCCCATGAATTTTGTAAACGTTATCCATGAAAGCCCGGGCCACTGTCAAAGCAATAAATGGGTGTGTGAAGGGAATAAAGTAGGCATATTTGCTAAACTAATCGACCACCACCATAATCACATCCTTGCTCTGTGATTTTGGTAATCCTTCTATAAATTAAAATCCAATGAAATGTCAGCATACATCCTATCAGGTATAGGCAGGGGCTATATTAAGCCTGAACTAGCAGCGTGATCATCCTTATGCTGTTGACAAGCTATACATTCCCTCACATATCTTCTTACCTCTTTCTTCTGGCCCTGCCAATATAGGACACTAAAAAGTCTATTCATTGTAGCCTGAACCCTAGAGTGTCCCCCGGTGGGACTGTTGTGAAAATACCGAATCAGCTCCTCCCTCAATTGAGGTACTTTACCCACCACCAATTTCCCTTTCCTCTCTAGTTGATCCCCATCCAAGAGATATACTTAAGAGTTGGTGGGGACAAAATTCTCTAGCTGCAAGATGATTTCCTGTACGTGTGTCCTGTTCCACGACTGATACCACTGATGTGCACCCTTTACCAAACCTAGCACTAAGGTGGTCACAAATGGCAAGAATGGAGGATGGTATAAGCAGAAACAGTTATCGCAACAGAAACAGAAAGAGAAAGGCGACACAGAATAAGAAAGAGACGGAATGAATTTTAGAATTCTCGAGATTGCCTCAGTTTGGCAACCGCCATGCTATTTGTGCTGTCAGTCACAGACTAAAAATCCAATGACCATAATGCCACTCATAGGCCAGTTACACCCATTCGTGACTTAGGCTTTCATCTAACCCATTAATATAAAATTCAACATAAAATAACTAATTACTATTACTTCCACCAATGGCCATAAACGGCCTACAACAATTCCCTAATAGAAAAAAAAACGAAAGAAAACTCATTTAGTCAATAAACAATGCTAGATGATACAAGATCAAATCCATTTTTTAACAATTCCATAAAAATGGTAGAGGTTCTTCATCATCATTCCACCCAAATACGAAACTGATCCAATTATGTTGAAGCCTAATTGATAGGAAAAAGAAAATGGGATTTAATTGGAGGGGAGGGAAAGATTAAATATGTATCACAAGCAAATCTACATCAAAGCTTATTAAATATGTATCGCAAGCAAATCTACATCAAAACTTATCAAAAGAAGTAACAACTAAACGCAAGAAATTAGACCTAGTTACGAGGCGCTCTGTGTCCTTCTCTACCAGCATTTAGACCCTTTTTTGCAGTTCGAGAATTGGTTTTTGTGCGCTGTCCTCTGCAAGGCAATTTATCCTCATGCCTAATCCCTCTGTAGCACTGAAGACCCTTCAATCTGCTTATGTCCGCAATGACACATCGCCTCTAAATTAGCCAAGAAATGAAGTATATTAGAGAAAGTAAGTTTCTTGAGCAAGGAAGTAGTGTAGGGAAAGAAGTTTAATACCAAATCTTCTCCAATGACGTATGTGTTAGAGACATGCTCACGAAGAGCCACGAGTTCTCTTGCAGTTAACTCATTAGTGAGTTTGTTTTCTATATTGAGCTCACTTAAGATCTGGCGAGCTCTGTTATGGCCAATTCCAAAGATGCTCTGAAGAGAAACGGCAAGGCGCTTGTGGTCAGGAATTTCAGCTCCTCCCACACGAATGCCTTGCACTTTTATTCCACGAAACTGCAAACAAAAAAAATAAATAAATAAATATGCCCACAGTTTCCAGTTGGTATCAGGAATACATAAATGTTCATTTTCTGAAAACAAATAAAAGCCTGACTTCAACTATCAAACTGAACTCATCCCAGTTGAACTATCGCACATTAGCATAGGATCCTATCAGTTTGTTCCAGACCAACTTGAAGGGAAAGAAAATAGAAATCAAAGTCAACAGTAACACCATTTAATGATATAAAAATTTTAAAACGTTATACCGAAATCTAATTTACAACTTCAAAGAAAATTTGTCTGCTAAACCCACCTCTGATATTTACTTAATTAAACAGTTAATAGACACAAAAGACTAACAGACACAGTCATTAACCCAGAAGCACATGATGAGTAACGAAATCTCTAGCTCTGAAAATAATATAATCATAAACCTTGGCACGAGGCATCAACACAGGAATAGGATCATAAAATTCTAAAAATTGTAGACATTTTGCGTAAAGAAAATTAAGGAATAACACTCACCGTTATGGTTTGGACGAGCCGGTTACTGATATCGGAGATTACTCCAACTGAACTTCGTAAACCCAACATTCCGGAACACGGTGAGACTAGTAGATTTGGCGAGAACCAGACTCTGCGACTTCGGTAAGTGGGTGGAGAAGGTGTTCCCTAGGGTTTTGTTTGTCATTTAGGGGTGGCAATCAATGATCCACTTGGGCCGTTGATTTTTTCCAGCCCAATATGAACTAAAGCTTTGATCTGTTTGCTGTCTTGCTGTAACCCAACGGTTACAGGTAAAGCCCAAATTTTCTTTTTCTTTTTTTTTTCGAAAACAAAAAGCAAATTACATCTAAAAACCAGTGTATTATATATTGATGGACTTTATATATAAAAAGAAAATAACATCTATACTCTTCTATATTAAAAAAATCCTTAAGGGATTAAGGTTGTGTTTGGTGAATAAGATGATAGAGAAGATAGAATGATAATCATTATATATTATATTTAGTTTGTATTTAAAGAAAATGATAAGATTACAAGAAGAATTAATATTTTTTTGGTATAGAATGATTCAATCCTTTCAAAGTATAAAGAATTATTTTTAAATCCATGAAATTAAATTTATATGTCCTATTATACTTTTAAAAATTATATAAATAATTTAAATTATATAAATTTTTAAGAAAATAATTTTGATTAATAAATAAATTATCTTATTCTAATATTTGTACTTATCAAATATATAATAGGATTATATTATTTAATTTAATCATATTTATAATATCATCTTATTTTATCTTATCATAATCTTATGTACTAACTAAATTCATCTTAATGACATATTTTCATTTCAATTTTTTGGATTTTGAAAGTAGGTTAAGTTGTAGGTTTATGTTAAATTTTTGTAGGCCAAAACTCTAGAATAATTTATTCATTTGTGAGCTGTGGGTTTAAGATTGGTTTTTGTGTGTTGAGTTTCAGGTTGAGTTTTTTAGTTTAGGTTTTAAGGTTGAAATCTTGAAGTGCAAACTAGAAAATGTCTAAAAGTGTTGAGAGGATACTTATGAAAAAGTATTGAGAACATCCAAAGTTTCTTTTTCTTTGGATGTACTTATCATTAAATATAAAATACTAAAAATATAACAAAACCTAAACTAAAAAAGTAAAAACAATATAATATAATAAAACCTAAACTATAAAAGGTGAAAAAAATAATAAAACCAAAACTAATAAATTGAAAAAATGATTTTTAATTATATAAATTAAACATAATGAAACAATAATTATTTATAAAATATTTTTTAAAAAGGATTTTTTTTTAAGTTAAAAGTTTCATTTTTTTCTAGATTTTCTTAAATAAAATAATTATATATTTTTATGAAAAGTGATGAGAGGATCCAAAATTTATTTTTGCTTGGATAAGTAGTATATTAAATTTTTTTTAATTGGAATATTTTTGCTATATTTAATATGTGAATTAAAAATTTTATTAATATTTTTATGTTAAAAATAATCATAAATATATAAAAAAAATTGAAAATTTTTAATGAAAAATAATTGAGCCAAAGAAGCCAGGCCAAATTCTAGTTTCACATAAAAAATTTAGGTTTAAAAAGTAAGTAGAATAAGATTAATTCAAAATTTATAAGGAGATTCGAATTTTAAACCTCATTTAAAAAAAAAAAAACCTCTATTTAAAAAAAAAAAGAAATAGTGCATATATTTATACCTTATCAAACTTAAATTATTCTGAAATATATATATTAGTTTGTGACCCATGCGATGTACAAATTAAATTTATTTATTAATTAAGATATTTTAAATTTGTGAAATTATTAATTAAAATTTATTACTACAAATAAACTAAAAGGACTATATAAAAATATATGTCAACAATTAAACATCAGTTAAGAATAAAATATTTATGTAATCAATAGATAAAAAAATTACTTTGTATCCAAAAGAAATTGCTTTGGAATATATTTGATTCCACTTTTAAATCTATGTGATTCCAAAACCAATAATTAAATATAAGAGGCCTACTCAAGTTACAAAAATATATAAAAACCCACTTAAATTACAAAACAATAAAAAATAATATAGAAATTCTTGAATTGAAAAATATTTATTGATTAAGCAAAACTTACTATCAATACCTTTAGGAAAAAAATATTTTGTGGCTTAATATTTATATACACAATTTATGTTATCACTTTTTTTACTTGAGAAAAAATGTGTTAATATAAAAATTAAAAAGATAAATATTTAAAAATTTAAATATAGTAGCAATAACAATAATTATTCTCTTTACTGTATTTTTGTTTCCCACTTTTTATTTAATAAAATATTATAATAAATATAACCTTGCATGTTAAACACCATTATTGGGAAGTTTCATATATCCAAAAAAATAAGTAGTAAGATTAATGACTAACCAATTATTTGGCACCTAAATAAGATCTTCACATAGAACAAGATTTTCACAAAGTTAAACTCAAAGCATAATACAAAAAATTTAATGAATGAAATACATATATATTATCTATAAATGATATAAACCAATTTTTTATTTAATAATTTTTTTTGGCATAACAAAAAAAAAATCTCAAAATTTTGTTTTAGTGTTTTAAAATTGTGATCTTGATAAAAAAAAAAGTAATTAAAATATTTAGAAAATGTGAAGCAAAAAAAAAAGAGTTAAAAATAAACAATAATGTTAGAAAATAAGATTAAGTCAAAAAAGAATTGGCAATATTAATCAAACCATTAAAAAAACATTAAGAAATTTGCCTTAAAAAAAGAATTTGAATAAAAATAATATAAGTGTAGGATTATTAGACATGGAAATACATACTTCATATTTTACCTATAATCAATATAAGTTCAATCAAGGAAATATTAAAAAATTTTGAAAGTATAGAGGATACAATAAGTGATTTTAATTTGTTTGAATTTTTTAAAAGAATACCAAATATTAAAAGATTATGAGGAAATCTATAAAGATATTGAAATTTTCAAATTCAAAAGAGATATATGTATATTATTAGAAATTTTTATTTTAAAAAAAATCTCTAAATTATATTAAAACTATAATATATGTACAAGTAAGTGATCATGAAAAAATGTTTATTTGATCGTATATTTAAAACGATTTTATGTGTCATCAAAATAGATTGTACACATAGGATTACACATGAGCAAATCTTATAAGGTATTCTTGTATATTGTAATATAATATTATATGTGATATATAATTGATTTTTCATTTAAATCTTGATAAACTTTAATTCATAAATATATTTAAATAATAATTTTATCTATAGATAATATTTAATCAGATACCAATATTTAAATTTTAGTATTTAATACCTTTATCCTCTAAAAAGAAATATTTAATCAAATAATTACTTGATAACTTAGACTTAAGAAATTTCATCAAAGTGACAAACATGATTTATTAGAGTTTAAAAGTTGTTTAACACAGATTTTCTTCTTATTGTCATTTATTTATGTATTGTAATTTTGTTTGCATAAATAAATGAAACAAATTTATTAAGTTTATTTTCTTAGTTGTTTTTAAATCATAATAAAAAAGATATTATGAATTAAGAAATAGAAAAAAAAATGTTACAGCTGATTTGGAAAAAAAAATCTTACCTGATGAAGTAAATAGTATGTTTAGTAAAATAGTACCTGTTATCAAAAAAATATGTTAGTTCTTATAACAAGAATAAACTAATAAAAAGAAAGATTAAATTAATAGTAAGAAAAATACGTTTAGCTCATATACTTCGTGACACATTAGGAAAGCCATATAACTAAAAACTATTAATAATGAGGGCTTTCGTGAAGTTGCTATGGTATTTATATATATTTTTTTGTTACATTTTCTTAAAATATTAATATTAAAAGTCTATGATAAATATTGATTTAAATTTAAATTTTATTTTAATTCAAATATATCTAAATCTATTTTTTAAAACCGGTGGATTATTTATTAAAATCATCTTTATTTATAATTAATATATTTTAAAATTGAAGATAATGCAAGAATTATTTATAAAAAAATATTAAAGATATTAAATAATATTTTTAAAAATTTTGATAAATTTAAATAATCATTTTAAGTACAAATAAATTGGAAAAGATAAATTATTTTAAAGGTGATTTAAATTGAGATTAGGTGATGTACATGAGAAATGACTTTCATTAGAATTTAAATTGGTTTTTGATTAAATTTTAAAATTTTAGATAATTTAATAATTTTTAAAATATGATTTTTTATAAATAATTTAAAATTAATAAATATCTTATGTGTCATTATAATGAAATGTTTTAAAAATTATCTTATACGTCAAAAAAAGAAACTGTCCATGTAAAGTCCATATCAACAAATGCTATATGATAATTAAGTATATTGCAATAATAATATATATATATAAATAAACAATTTTGTCTTGTCTCGATGATGTCACTTGCTTGATTTTTTTGTTATTACAACATATCTCTTTCTAGTTCCATGAATATAGGCGCGTAAGCATAAAAATTTCAAATCAATGAAAAGATCACTGATCTAGCTAAGTTTAGCAATTGGTTAAATATAAAAATAAATAACCCTCTTAAATGGGATCAAAATATTTCACAAGTGATCAAGATCTAATTATTACTATAAATTTAATACTTCAATAATGATTTTAGTGACCTAAATGTGTAAATATAAGAATACTATAAGGGACATGTTAGCTCAAAGACTTGGAATAAATCAAGAGAAGGGTGAATTGGTTTTTAATGACGTTTTCAAAAACAATATTCAATAAGCACAAATTTTACTAAACAATTAAACACAACAATTGAAAGTAAATAAGAGATAAAGATAGAGAAGATAACACTGCAATTTATAAAGGTTTGGTCATTCCTTAGGCACCTATGTCCTCTCCCTTAGCCTCTCTTGCCAAGGAGTTCAATCCACTATATGAAAAAGGTTACAAGCAAGCTTCTCAAAACTTTACAAGAACTTAACTCAACACATTCTTAAGGGTTATCATCCCCATTGAGCTTACAAGCATACAATACAAAATTTTGAAGTGTTTTACAAATTCTAAGAACGTCTCAAAGGTTTGGTGTTTGCTAATTTGAAGTACACAATGATATAAACAAAAAAAGTAATGAATGAACAACAAAAATAGTTTGGATACAATAAATACAAAGATATAGACTTTGAAGCTCTAAAAACTCTTGATTATTTGAGAGAATAAAAATATTACTTGTTAATTCTTATTCTCTTAATTTCTCCTTCTTCTTGATGTATTGGAGTGTTCAATTTATAAAAAAATTGAGGAACTAGCTGTTGGAGAAGCTTGGAGTGAAGAAATACCCGTTGAAAGCACCAAAAAGTAACCGTTAGAGTGCCTGAGCCCAAAACTGATTGATCCCTTACTTGAAGGGATCGATTGGTTCACTTTGGAGAAGGCACGACTTTGTGCCTAAAAAACTTTACCCAATCGATTCATTGCTTGAGGGGATAGATCTATTCTTTAGGTGATCGATCCCCTATGTGGGGGGATCGATCCCCTTTTTGGATTTTCAGACTTGAGGGGCATTCTGTTTAAGCAATCGATCGATCCCTTTAAGAGGGGGTCAATCCCTTACCATAGGTGATCGATCCCTTACGTGGGGGATCGATCCCTTACGTGGGGGATCGATCCCTTTTCTGAAAATTTAAGGAAGGCGATGATTCTGTATGAAAAAGTGATCGATCCTTTCTAAAGGGGATCGATCCTGTCTAGCTGGGTGATAGTCTCCTATTTTGTACTCTACTTACTAATTTGATCATATCTTGAGTTATACAAATTCAAATTACAAATCGTTTGAAGATTTAGAAACTAGATTTAAAAGGGTTTTCTAGCCATAAAAGTTCATCATCTAATTTACTGTGTACGAATTATAGTAAATTTTTAAATCTACCCCTTGTGCAGTTTTCTTAACAACTGTAGTGTGTCTAGTAAAAATTTAAAATCTTTTCTTAAAAAATTTGGATTTTCATTTTGTTTGATCCATTAGAAAGTAGACTCAAAGAACTTTCCAACCATATAAAATTCAAATATTAAAACGTTACAAATTTATACAGAAAAATAAAATAAGTTTAATGTTAGAAAACTTTATTTTTGTAAAGCAACTTTCTTAAGTTAATCTATTTCCCAAAACCAATATTATCAAAATTGTATTAAGTCCAAAACAAATAAGTTTACTTTAAAAATAACAACTAGATTTTCATTTAAGTTCAAATAAATAATCTTTAAAGATAGATTTGGTTTGAGAAATATGAAACCAAGAAATGTTTGTTTAAACTTTGAAAATCATATTATTTATTTAGTGCCAAAATATAAAACTTAAGAACATGTACTAAATAAATCTTTTTCAAAATCTTTATGAAGTTTATTTATCTTTAGTGTTTTGTCATTTCAAAATAAAGATCAATTCAAGGCTAATAGGACATTTGGTTTAGGAGAATTCATAATTTTTTTTAGGTATTTGATTCCAATTTTTGGTTTAAGATAATCTGATTACAGAAAAAAGTAATAAATTTTCAACAGTACCAAAAGTCCTGAAATAAAAAATCCCCCTCTCTTTATGGTATTCTAGGATTTCAATGGAGAAAATAGTGTTATTTTCAAATTTGACTTGAATAAAAAATTATGAAATAGTCGTTATCTTTTTAAAAAGTATGTTTGGAAGTGACTACAACTCATTTATAAATTTTTACTGCTAAATTTTTTTGGGTGATTGCAATTAATGGCTTTTGATATGAAAAACGCTTTAAATAATCATTTAAAAAAAATATCAAAGCACTAAAGGGAGAGGTTAAACGTATAACCTTATGATTAATAATCATATGATTTAACCAATTAAGCTACTCTATGTTTTTTTTTATATTTTATCTTTTAAATCTTATAAGTAATGAAAATGATTATTTAAAGCATTTTTGATAAAAAAAAATCTTAAATAATGCCCTTCAAAAAATTAAAAAAAATTATTTAAGGCGTTTTTGGACAAAAAATGCTTCAAATAATCTTCTTATATTTTTAAAAGGTGTTATATAAGGTATTTTTGAACAAAAATATTTTAAATAATCATTGATATATTTTAAAGTGGATTATTTAAGACGTTTTTGAACAAAAAAAATACCTTAAGTAATCCCTTTTAAAAAAAATTAGAGATTATTTAAAGCATTTTTCGACCAAAAATGCCTTAAATAATCTATTATATTTTTTAAATAGCATTTATTTAAAGCACTTTTGGACAAAAATGCTTAAATAATCTTTGTTTAAAAAAATAAAAATGATTATTTAATACGTTTCCCAATAAAAAACATCTAAATAATTTTTAATTTTTTATTGATGATATTTTATAAATAAAAATAGTAATCAAATAAAATATTTATTTTTTTTGCTATTAAAGGTTTCATTTTTCGTTTAAGTATTTATTATTAAAAAAATTAATAAAAAGTTATCATCATATATGTCAAAAAGATTATAATAATTATCTAAGAATTAATATGTATAGATTCTCTCAAACTAAATAAGTAAATTTAAACACCAAATATTAAAAAAATAAAAAAAATCTCAAATATCATATTTTTTTTAAATATCAAACTTTTTATCAAAATATATGATTTTACGAATAAAACACCCTAAAGTAAAAATGTCTACAAGTCTTATTGCGCAGTGTCGTGGTCAACATTAAGTAGGCTACCCTCTGATCCATCCGATGGGTCTTCTACAACAACAGCGGACCCAGTAGGCCCATAAATTTACATCGCAAATGCAAGTGGTCGAACCATAAGGATATCCATTACGGAGTCCACGTCCAGTGTTGTCGCCACTATCATCGTCACCAGCTGAGCAACAGCTGCCCCAACCAAATAGAAACAACCTACTGCGTCGACTTCGTCCACTTGACTTTTGGAATAAACTTTTCAGGAAAGCCTTAAGCATTCCAAGTGGATACTAGATGCAATGTGAAAAAAAAGGAGAGCCTTGTCGGCTGCAGAAAGGGATACTAGCCCACTTCTATATTGTAACGTAAATTAATTAACTTTCGAGAAAACAACATTCTGCAGAAAGGTAAGGTAGCAGCTTGCAAAATCTGAAAAAGTTTCGGTGTCCTTATCGGCCCTTGTGAGCACAAGCTATAGTCCTTTCATATCCAAACCAAGCTACCGTAGCTTTGTAAGCTTCCTCAAAACTTCTGGGTCTGAAACAGCTTATAATGTTTGAATATGAGTAAGACAAAATATAGGAAAGCAAATGACAATGAGGTTCTAGCTGGTCCAGCCACCGGCTCCCCCTTATCCCCATTTTTTGACCTGTCCCCCACAGATATGAATCTTATCATCCATATAAATATTGCTGTCTACACAAAACTCTCTCGCCACCCAATGGTTAATTTGTGCATCTTTCTCAAACTTTTTTTTTTGTCAGTTCGATGCTTTTCCATCGTTCCTACCAAACACATAGTTTTGAGAAAAAGATGGTTAGTTTGATGATATTACCATGAGAAAGTCATTCTCAAGGCTTAGAAAAATATCAAGGGGGAAGTTACTAACATATGCCCACATATATAAATTCTGACAGCCAATTTCGTGTTTGGAAACAACAATGTCGATTTGTTAGACACTGCTATCAACATTAAGACAGCATTAATTTGTTTCTATTAGAATCATTGACTCCTCAGTGTGTTGTACGAAGGTGAACATGCAGGGATGTCGCAATACCACTTCCACTTGTGACGAGAAATTATTATTGCAATGAATTACTGTACACAGATTGGAACTAAGTTGACTTGCTGACTGAGAAACAGCTTTCTCAAATGATGAATTAACCTATTGTAGAAGAAAATGGAGAATAGCTAGGGGGTTTCTAAATATTAATTAATGGCAGTTTAAAATTTGTTTATCTCAATTACAATTTTATATTAACAGTTTCTCACGTTAAATAAAGTATGAGAATTGGTTTACCGGGAAGAAACCATTGGTACGCCAAAAGAAGAAGAAAATTCAAAAGCATCATGTAAAAACATTCGAGCATTTAACTCAACAACTAGTACGTAAGTTTTTTGGTTCAAGTAGCAAAGTTTGAATCCTCTCTTTTTTCAAATTAAAAAAAATCAACAGAATTTTTTTTATTTTTTATATATAAAATTCAAGAAATAATGTACATGAGTTGTCTTTTTTTGAAATATATAGAGAACACAAAAGTTCAATTGTCTGAATTAAAGGTGTTTAAAATTTTACTTTAATCGAATTAATCAATCGAATTAATTTAATTCAATTAATTAATTAGTTATCCAATTAATTTCGATCAGTTAATCAAAAATTATTTTTTTAAAATTATTTTTTTATTTTTTATCAAACTTTAAAATTTTTTGTTTTTAAATTTTCAGAATTTTTATAAAATTATATATATTTTAATTTTTTTATGTTTTAATATAAATTTTCTATAATTTTTAATATTAAAATGAATAAAAAATAAATTCTAAAATTTTCAAAATGTTGATTTTTTAAAAATTTTTAAAATGTGATTTAAAAAAAGGTAAAAGAGTATGATTTTTATTGATAATTGGACTAACAATATCAAATTCAACTTGTACAAATACAAAATTTTTATAAAATTATACTAGATAAATTAAATTTAAATTTGGTGTGAGTATAAAGACTATTTATATAATTTAATAATTGATTTTATTTATCCAAACTACAAGTTAATGTCGACGGCATCAAATCAATGATTACGTCAACATTTTTCAAAACAACAAATTGATAAAATTAGTGATTAAATCAAAATTATGAAATAAAAATAGTATACTAACTAAATTTGTATAAATTATACTATATGAACAAAATTTAAAATTTTGACAAAGTGTAGGGATTTCTAAGATAATTTGTCCATTTACACCACCCAAAGTCTTGGGAGGCCATTTCCAAATTGTGCGGACTTTCAATATTCTTCCCTACCAACTAACATGCCACTTCCATTTGAACCAATTAAGTTATCCTAATCACGTTTCAAAGCTAACAAAGAAATTATAGTTTAATCAGCTATGACGTTTATCTCACCATATGGCTGATCTCTTTTTTTTTTTTCCTTGAAGTATTTGTTACGCAAGTTTTCTTTAAATGAACTCTTACTGCATTTTTCTGGCGCAAGACCGTCGGCTAAAGCCCATAGTTTCCAAAGCCTGGCTCATAGTCATAGGCGGAAAGTAAATGGTTTTATTAAGCTTTGCTAAATGCTCAAAATATCCTAGCATTTTAGAGAAATATTAAAAAAAATAAATTTAATATTTAATTTAATTCGTTCATATCATATTTTTAAAAGATAAATTTTAACAAATTTAAAATTAAAATGTCAATATTTATAATTTTTTATTTTAAAATTATGATTTTTTATTAAAAAAATTGTCTTGGTCATCGTCAACCAACGTAATTAGTTCACTAAAGTTCATTCTTCTATAAAAGTGAACTGCACTTTTATGAATAAAGTGTAAGTGCTCTACTAAAATTTGTCTATCCACAAATAAAGTTCATGATTCACCCATTGCACCAACACAATTAAATTAAGAATTGAAAACCATGATTGGTTTTTCAGATAGTGGGAGTGAAAAGATTTTTTTTTTTTTTAAAGGATTGAACATTAGTGAAATGCTGACATACAAAGTGATTGAATTTCAAAACCATTCTCAAAATCTGGTTGGTTGATTCAGCAAATGCTTGCATTAGTGGTAGTCTGATAGAATTTAATTTGTTTTCTCTAATCTTTCTGTTCTTTTATCTAAAAGAATCATTTAAGTCAGAGTTTAATTTCGCCAACTTGGTTTAAAATGATTGGAACAAGATTCAATCAAATGTATAGTGACTTGATATGATCAGGACATTCCTGACATAAAAAACAACTTGCCCATTATAGCATTTGAGATTCAGGGGGAGCTGCTAGAAATCCAGCAGTAAAATATAATGTAAAATAAGATGTTGTTACCATAAAAAAGCATATAAAAAAGTTAGTACATATAAACCTTGGTATTTGACTATAGCACTCAAACTCAGGTGAAAAACAGGATGAAAATGATTTGCTGAGTTTGATGAATTGATTCCCATTTGGAAATTTAATCAAAGATCTGAAATATTTTTAATTACCTATATATATGATGAAAGATCTGAACTCTTAAAGTATGAATTCATAAAAGACAAAAAATGAGCAAGGGGCCAATGTAAGGCGAGCGCGGAAACTAAGCGAAAGGTGACCCTTCAACTTCCCAAGAACCAAAGGTATCCACGTGCCAACTGATGGGTTGTTAATTTGGCTCACGGCAAGAGAAGCAGCCATGCAGCTCTCGGACGCGGCGGTGGCCAAAAAGCACTGATCTTCCCATTGGACCCACGCTCTAATTCACGCTTAATTCCCCCGTTGTGGCTCGTGGTTTTCTTTTTCTTTTTGGTACGTAGCGATGACAATGGTTCGGGTTTATCATCGCACATACACATCACATTCTGTCTCTATATATTCTATAGTGTTCATAATTGAATGCTTAATTTGTGGTGTAAAAAAAAAAAACTCTCTTTAGTCTTTATAAGTGCATTGAACTTCGACATGCCTTTTTGGTTAGCGCAGGAAAAGGTCGGTATAACATTTTCTTCAAGTGGGATTACAGAATCAAGTAGGCAAGCCCTCTTTTCTTTGTAAGAAAAAATGGTTTCCAAGCCAATAAACAAATGTAACTTGGTAAAAAAAATTGGTGAGTTTCATGTTCGTTGACTACCATTGGCTTTGTCGTTTCTAGAAGAGACTAAGAACGATATTGATATACATTGATCATTAATTGGAAGGCCGGCTAAATCAGTCAAATTAAAAGCAGACATTTTCTTTTTTTTTTTTTTCATTTTTAATATATAAAATTCCTTATCTCTGCATTTAGTGGTGAATCCAAAAATATTTTTAAGAATATCTACTTATAATATATATAAAAAATTATGATATATTTGTCAATTTTATCGACAAAAATAATATCCATGAAAAAATTTTGGAGAATATCTCGGGGATAATTTTTTTTTTAATTTTTGGAGGTGTTTATAGACACCATAATTTTCCATTTGGTTCCCCGTAATATGAGAAGGAAAGTGTAAGTGTCACGGGTTGAGACTTAAGCTTTGAATTCGTGCGGCTCCGAGATTCGGACATTCACTCATCCGGTGTCCCAAATCAGCCTTCATGTCACGATTCACACTCTTGTGAGGTATTGTTCGTTCTGATCCCTCACGATTTTATCTTACAAAAGGCACCTCACAAGGGAGAGGTGGTGTGAACCCTTTTATACTCCAGTAACCCTCCTATTATATTCGATGTGAAATTCATGACTCTTCCTTAAGTCTGTGACATAAGCACTATCATTTGCTAAAAGATAACTTATCATCATGTTAAATTTTTTTGCATTTGAAGTTGTCAAAAATTAATTTACTCTAATGACTGAAATTAAAATTTATTATCATGTAAATTAAGAAAGAACAATATATATATATATGAATTTATATTTGATGGATTGTAACATATAAATTTTATACATGATCAATGTATCATATGCTGACAACTCATCAATTTATAAATTTAAAAAATTAAGAGTCATTAAAGTTAAATACTAAAATTATTTAATAGAATAAAACTATTTATTAAATTTTCTTTTTTAATTTTATCTTTTAAGTACTCTAATTTTTTTTAATTTATGAATTAATAAGTGACAACATTTGATACATTGACAATGAATAAGATTTATACACAGTACATAAAACATAAATCCTATATATAAACTTATCATTGTTAGAACTTAATTTTCATATAGAGTATCTTGACTTCGAATCAACAAAAAAAAAAAAAAAAAAGAATTGGATCAAGAATTAACTCAATATCAAATATTGCTCACTATACATGGATACTGATTAACTCTAATTTTAGTTGAAATTTTTCGTCAAAACTGTTTCAAAAATTACTACTACTATTCAGACCTGGTTGATGATAAGAAAAGAACATCATTAATTGAATAATCTTTGAAGTTAGTACTGATTAGTAGCACAAAGTTAGATATATTTCAGCCAAGACTTTGGATTTTGGAATACTTTTTATGATGAAAACGATATAGAACTTGATACAGAAGGTTTTTTTTCTTTCTTTTGAATTGAACACCCTTTAACTGTCTATATACATCATTGTGCACATTGAAAAAACTAAAGACAGATTTACTCATCTTTCCAGCGACTGTCTTTCTATTTTTCGAGGGGAAAAACAAGAATAATACAAGGAACAGTGACTAAGAACAAATTAAAAAAAAAAAAAGAAGGAAATAATGCAAGGAATGTACTATTCGTATATACACAAACTTCATTTCTAAAAAACCAATAAAGAATCCTTCATGTCATAATTCATCTTCTCCAAATTAGGTTGCAGAGCAAACTGAATCATTGGCGGCGGCCCACAAGCCAAGGCAAGAGTGTCATTGGAGCCTTCCGGGATGTGCTCCCTCAGGATGCTTTCCGTGATGAAACCCAAGCTATATTGCCATCCTTCCCTGATTGATTCTTGCACCACGTACCACACCTTCAACCGATCATTCTTCTTTGCCCAACCGTCAAGCTCTTCTTTCAGCAAAATATCGTCTTCGGTTCGGTTCCCGTACACCACATGCATCTCTGTCTCGTCCTCAGGGTCCTTCAAGATAGCTTGGATGACTTGATAAATTGGGGTGATCCCAGTCCCACCAGCCAACATTGCCAGCTTCTTGGCAGACTTGGGTTTGCCATGAACTAAAAGGTTGCCACGACCTGCATATTCAATGTGACCCAAAGGACCTTTTACGTCTAGTAATGACCCTAGTGGCAGAGAGTCCAAATATTGTGACATGAGCCCTCCATTAGGGAATTTCGGATGCACCCCTTTGAAATAAACCTTGACCACTAGATCAAAGTGGCCCACTTCATCAATGGTGCTAGTTGGGCTGTAGGCTCTCATGCAAAGCTTATCATCAATCGTGGCACACAATAATATGTGCTTCCCTACGGGTAATCCTAGCACTTGATCCTCCGATGGCAATGCAAATCTAAACAAACGAACGTCATGAGAGATGGATGTTTTTTCGACGAGTTTGCATGTGGTTTTCTCACGTGGAACCAGCGCTATAGGTCTTGTGGGCACAACTTCTTTAATAGGGGCTAAAAATCTCATGTTCGATGCCCCATGCATGGAGTTATTAGGTGATGACATCGACGAGTCGGAAGCATAATCCGTCGTGATCAACTCACCGATTCGATAATCTTCTAGCATTTTCTTGGCTTTATCAGAGTGAATTGCGTCAAATTCTTCAGTGCAATCGGTTCCTGCATTGATCAAAATACTGTCAGCGCCACCAGGATGATCCTTGAGGAACCGAGTGCAATCGTAGATGTGACCATGGACAACGATCCAAGCAGAATCAGCGGAATTGTGTTTCTTGACCTCTAACATTGAAAATGTTTTGGAAGAAGTGTTCATGAAAGGAGATGAAACGCTCTTCTTCAAGGTCGGGTTTGCATCGGCTGTTTTTTCAAGGTGTCGTTCTTTAGCCATCCATCCCCCGGATTGGTTGCCTGGTAACGTTGGATGCTCGAAAACAATCCCAATTTCTCCTTTGTGTGGCTTGCATAAGTTTGTTTTTACACGGAACCAGCAGTTGTTCATCATTCCCTGTTACAAATCATTAGACCAGTAACTCCATTAGAGGACATCCATTGACTTTTCCCTTAAACAAGTACAATACATACTTATTTTGCCAAAAAATTATTGAATTTTAGTATTTTAAGTTGGAACACGTTTTTTGACTTTAAGAAAAAATATCCAACTCTTTGTTTGTTTTTGACTTTTTGTTGAACTCTTTATTTTATTTTTATGGCCTTTGGAAAAATTTACCCATGGGGTGGAAATGAACTGATGAAGGCACACAATTCCACCAAGGCCATAGCCTACGCCATTCAGAGGCTAGTTGGGATAGAGAACAAGAATCCAATGCACAAGGAACCCGTCTCTAGCCTAACCTTAACTAGCTGCAGTTCCTAATAGGCCTCGACTGTCTTATCAGCCAGTTTTAACCACTTAAGTTGTTAACACTAGTCAGAATTTAATAGACGATCAAGATTGATTTGATAACCAACTTCCACAGGTCATTAGTAATCTGGTATATACCGAGCTTATTCCTAAAAAATAAACTGTAAAAAATTGATACTACTTCCCCTTACCATGACATTCCAAATGAGCTTCTCGGGCTGGGTGTTGAGGGTCTCATCCCAGGCTCGAACCGCGATCTCCTTGGCTCCTAGCAGGTCAAGAACCTCCACCTCCAGGGACCAGAAGCACCAGCACCAGAATTTACCATATTTGTTTGGCTTCTCAGGGTGGTCCAGGATGCACACTTGCCATTTTTCACCACCGTCCATGGTAACCTCCACACGTGTCACCTTCTTCCCACCCCCTGTTGTCAATTTACACCAAAAAGCATGTTATGCTATGGGATTACCTTCATTTCCACGACTCTTCCGAAAACAGGAAAAAGACTGACTCCATTGCCCACTACTTGCACTCCCTAGCACACAAGTTTCAATCGAACAACTTAGCTTTGACATATACATTTTTCCTAACGTTTATGCTTTTCTTTTCCCACTAACCTTAAAATTTTTTTAGTCTTTGTCCGTGATGTCAGAAAAGAAATTGCTATTCGACAAAAGAAAGAGAATTCCCTTTTTGAAAGATTTTGGCTCTTTAAAATTTTACAGGATTCCTATGATTTGTAGCCGAAACGAGCAGCACCTTCCCCTAAATGATAAGTAAAAAAAATACATTGTATCTATCATATATTCCTATGCATATGACGACCAAATGGGAAATCAAAACCCCAATTTAAAGAAATTCCAAAGGAGTTGATGACATGAAACTCGAGCCAACATACAAAAATAGCTTTTTGTAGAGAAAAGAAGATGGTAATGTACTAAAATCTACAAGACTTATTATGGATTCCCATCGATCAGATCAATATTTTTAAAGCATTTTTCTATCTAATCTAATAAAAATATACTAAGTAATTAGAAGACAAACTTAGCTGTTGTCCAGTTTTACAGTGGTGTATGGGCCTAAGCTAAAAGCAGATCATGTCGACGTCACTTGTATGTACGGTTGATTCCGATTTGGAAAAAAAGACCAAAAGATTCCCTTTGAAAACAAAGTTTAAAAACCAAGAAAAATGAAAAAAAAAATCTGTCAAAAAACTCACCGGAATATGCATAGCCCCTCAATGTATACGGCCTCTGAGTCGTCCACGAGTTGATTGGCAATATCTCTTCATGACTAGGCGTCGTTATCACCGAGTTGATGTTCAACTCATTGATGATGTATTCTGGTTTATACCACCAAGCTGCAAACATTACATCACAATGTTTCATTAATTATCAACACTAGCATTTCCCATGCAGTAGTGATTTTTACTGCTCTGTATAAAATGCAAATTAACTGTTTTCCTTTTTACCTTCAGCGTTGGCTAGCTCTGCATCAACATGAGAAGGAAGTACTCTATTATCTTTATAGTGATAATAATTCTCTGATTCTTGGGAGGTAACAATAATTCTCTTCAACCATTTCACCATTCGCCCACCGATAAACCCTGGAATGATCATCCGAACCGGGAAGCCATGATCAGGCGCTAAACGCTCACCGTTTTGCATGTAAGCTAAGACAATATCCCGAGACGGATCCATAGCAAACTCCTTCTTGATGCTAGTTCCATACTTGGACCCACCGCCACCTGGCAAATCCTCAGCCCCTTCAAAGCACACATTGAGGGCCCCATGTTTCTTGCTAAAGATCCCACATCGCTTGAGCACGTCCCGCAACGGTACACCTCTCCATACCGAAGTGGAAACCCCAGCAGCTCCCCAGTTGAAACCTACAGTTTGTTTGATCATGTTTTGTTCTTTACGTCTGTTCCCAGCACAAACCAGGGTAACGGCGAACTCACGGCTTTGAAACTCGTTAACGAGCTGATCCATGGTCAACTTCATCGGATTTTTAACTAAACCGGTTACTTCAACGGTCCAGTCATGCCAGGAAGCTTTAGGAACCGGACCATGGTTACGAACGTAGTGTAGAGGAACAGGTGTGATAAAGCCGTGGTGCGTGAGGCGGTTCAAGGGAGCTTCAGAGTTGAAAGGGTGTTTCCCTGTGAGACGGACCATGGAAGGGTTACGCTCGATCCAGTTATCAGCGGTTGCTTCATCTCTAGGGTCCATGATGGAGGGTTCAAGCTCGTTGTTGGATTTGATAATCAAGTCTTTGTAATGGTTAATCTCATTTTCTTCATCTTCGCTGGAAGAATCATAATCATGATTAATGAAAACATGTTTGACGGGGCGGTGGGTTGGGGATGGACCGGGCTTCAAGGGGCTAAAAACACCGTCCAAAGCCGCTTCAAGGCGCCTGAATCGTCGATTATCGACAGAAGCCGCCATGATGAAGAGTTACTTGAGAAAGAGAAAAAGAAAAAAAAAACTACTCTTTTTCTTTCCCTCACCTTTTTTTTCTCGTCTTTTCCCTCCTTTTCACTCAAATTTTCCTTTTTTTTTTTTTTTTTTAATTTCAGGTTTTGGGATTGTGTTTCACTGAGAAACTGAAAGAACTGGGCTTGGGGTGAAGACTATATAGGCTCGTGGGGGACTTGGGGTTAGAAACGTGTCAAGCGAAAATGGGGCCTTCAACAATTGCACGATTGCGTTATAAATCTGGTGACATCAGAAGGCTTTTGTTTTTCTTTTTACTTCATAAACTTATTTTTTTAATCTCCCTTTTTCCGGATAGAGAATTACTGTTCTTGGTTTTGGGGGCGTCACGTCGGCTGAAATACCGATTGCTCCATTTATAAATATGCACCATTCTATAATATCTGATAAAATTGGTTTTTATTGTTTTTTTTAATTAATAATACTATGCAACAAAAATTGTTGTCTTTGTAAATTTTTTTGAAAATATCTGGAAAGTATTAGAAAAAAATAATTTGATTTTCGTTGGTTTTCCTAAAAAATTAATGGCGAGGGATTTATTTTAGGCTTAGGAATATAGAGCTAATATATGTTGATCGGTTAAACCCTTGCTGGATAATAAGTTTCTGGTAGCTAGACAAAAAAACACCATTATTAATAGTACTCAAAATTTTTTAATTACAAATTAAATTATATTTTAATTCAATATATGTTAAATATTTTAGACTCATCTTTAATTATATTTATTCAAAATAAATCAATTATCATTATTTTAAAAAAAAAATTTGACCAAAAATTTAATCAAATTAAAATTTTAAATAAGTTTTAGTGATAAAGATATTGATTAAAAAATAATTAATTAAAAAAATAAAGGGAGAAGAAAAAAATATATAATTATCATGCATGAAATTTTATTGAAAATAAACTTACTCCTCGTTGTTTAAAAACACATTTTATCTCTTTTCAAGACGTAACTAATAATAGAATTTATTTAATCAAATTAATATTTGTTCAAATTTTACTTTAAATATTATATGGTAATAAAATTTTTACTTTAAATATTAAAATACCCTCATTTTTTCATCCTTTCATTTTAATAAATTTTTTTAAATAATGGCAATTAATTTATTTCAAATAAAATAACGTAATACATTCATCTCAAAATTAATATGTAATTGAACCAAAAAAAAGTTAAAATATTTGAAAAATGAAAAGAAAAAAAATAAAGAATGGGGTTAATGTATATTTCACCAAATTTTAAGAGAATAAGGTGTTTTTCAAAGTAAATTGGGATAAGTGTATTTGCTATTAAACCTGAAAAGTATAAGTGTATTTTACCTTTAATATTATGAATTTCAATGAATTAAAAAATTTTAATATAATAATTTTTAAAAATAACTTTAAAACACTCATTATCAAAGCTCGAAACAAGCAACGAAAAGGGTAAAGCTTTCAACTTTAACTTTTGTTATATTTATTGTATTGCACCAAAGTTGTACTTTACCTAAAGATGAAGCGTCGAAGTACAAAAGGAGAATGGAATTTTTGAATAAATTTCATATAATTAGAAAGTTATAATTAAGTGATTTGGTTGATTAATAAAGAATGTTACATACTTAGGCCTATGGAATTTATATTAATCAAATGACTAGCTGTACGGTCAAGGATCATTTTGTTGCATCAGAAATCCTTTCTTATAAGCAATAAACTTTGTGATAATTCAGTCATTGACTTTAATTTCAATAGGACAAAACAAAACGAGGCTTACCTTTTCCTTAATCAAGCTAAAAAAAAAAAAAAACCTTTATTATTTGGAGGAAAAAACGATTGGGGTGCATGCAGGGTTTTTCCTTGTGATGATTTCTCTTTTACTTTTTACCCACCTTGGCATGACATTTAAGGTTGAGTGCCTCTCAAAATATTGAAGTTGAAAAAACTATTTTTGCTAGAATGAAATTCTGGGGCTTCTTTTTCGAAATGCTCTTTGCTTGCTATGTCAGAAGGAAGAAGAAGGAAGGGATTACTTACTTTTTGTTTGTGATTTCTCTATATGGTACTCCAAACATCTTCTGTTAATAGGATTTTTTAAAAAATCTTTTAGTATTTGATAGTTACTTTAAATTTCGATTAATTCAAAATCGAGTCAGATCGAATTTCATAAAATAATAAATTTTTTTAATATTTATAAGATTTAAAATCAAAATTTTATTATTAAAAAATTAAATTTTTTAATCACTCGAATTAATAAATATTGATCTGTTAATAAGATTTTTACAAGTTAAGATGATAACCTTTTATGGGCGATCAATCCTTTCAAGGGTAAGTTTTTTAAGATTATTTTGTTCTGTTTTGTTTGGACTGCTACCTTCCTCTATGTCTGGTGGGAAAGGAACCCAAAAAAAAAGAACTCTTTAAGAGAAATTCTTCCAACTAAGTTGTTGTTGTTATGAGAACTCCATTCTTGGTTGATTCTAATGTTTTACAACATATAGTGACCATGCTAATAGAAATTTTTGTGAACAATGAGGTATAAGCCACCGTTTAAATATGTATAGGGTATACTTCTAATTTTTTTTTATGTTGCAGATAATATCTGCTTTAAATTAAATATAAAATTTCAATTATAAAAAAAAATTGACAAATTAAACTAAAATCATTTAAATAAAAATTTAAGGTTATAAATTGAATCATTTGTCAAGTTTCTCTTTTGACAATTTGAGAAAAGAATTTTCATAGATATTTGTGATAGATTTTCTTTTACTATTTTCTACCACAAAAAATCTAAAAATCAGAGCTAAGAAATGTCATCAAATATCTATCCAGTTTCTTCATAAGATACCAATCCGGTCACGTTTGGCGAAAGGTGAAAGGCATACGGTCCAACTGATTATACAAGATTAATTTTTTTTTTATAGGAGAATGAATTATAAGTATTGAAATTTTAATTTTAATTTTATTAACAAAATTTTTTAAAATAATTACATAAATTAATAGAGTTAAGTTTCAAATTCTAGATAAGCTTAATTAAATCTTTCACAAAATTTTTTTTTGAAATAAAATATTTCATAAACTTGTTTAGTAAAATTGTAGATTAGTACATTAGACTAATTAAAATTTTAAAGATTTTTTGAATTTGCATGAGGCAAGTCAATAATTAAGAGAGTCGAACGAGTAACGGTTAGTGGTCTGTAAAGAAAGGGGCTTCATATTCATATTAATTAAAATTTGATATTTGTAAGTATTATAAAAATAAAATTTTGAATGTAGCAAGTTGACGTGAAAAAAGTATATTCTTAAAAACATTTGATTGGGAGACTAAATTAGATTAAAACAAACTAAAAGGTACTCTGCCCATTATAAAAAGAATAACAGTGATAACTAATATTAAATATTTAATTTAAAATTAATTGATTATAAATTCATATACTTAACTTAAATATAAAATTACAAATAATTTAAGAATTAATAAATATTCAATAATATTATTTTAACAAGTCTATTACGTATAGGTGAAAATATCATGTGATCAACTCAATAGGAGTATAAGGAAAAAAATATATAATAAAATTTGAATTCTAATGTCAATACAAACTTAAAATTAATTAATTATTTGTGAAAAAACTCAATTTAAATACAAAATTACAAATAATATAAAATTTAATAAATGTAACATAACACAGTTTTGACTATCAAAGAGAGTTCTAATTATCAAAGAATAAATGTTTAGACAACTAATCAAGACGTAAAAGTTAAGAGGGAGGAAGGACTAATTGGGAGAGGAGATTGGAGAAGTGTCAAACCAGGGGGGCCAAAGGTGAAAGCAAATGGACAAATTTTGATTGCCTGTTCAAATGGGAAGTGGCGCATGGGAGAGGCCAACGGCCAATGAAGAAACACATGGGGTGGGTTTTGATGAATGCAGAAGAAAGAGGAGAGATTGAAGGTTAAATGTAACAACAATGGGAAGGGTCACCAAATAACAAAGTGATCACAACTGGAGGCGGCTAACAGGGTGTCAAGGGGGGTAAAGTTAGGAGAGAAATTGGCCCTTTGGTGACGCTTTGAGCCACCTTGGTTTCTGGAAGCTCATCTCTCTCTCTAGACTGCTGCCAGCAGACAAAATGCTGTGTCAAACTTGAATCAGGTCCATAGATTGAGGGGCAACTTTGACAAGCCTTTGTTTTGTTTTCTAATCGTGAACATGGTTGGAAAACAACTCTGCTCCTCATAATGTGTACGATGTGATTGTCCTAGAAAAGGGTCATTAAAATACAAGATAAAAAATAAAAATCTCAAAGATTGTATGTGGAGGAGAATAGATTTGGGCTTTTTCATTTGGATTTTGCTATTGTTTTAAGACAGTTTTCTTTTTGCCCACACTTCTATTTGCTCATGTGGCATGAGATTTTTGCTCAAGTGGCACCTCATGTTCACCATCCCTGCCTTCGAGCCTGCTTCCCCACTTCTTTTTCAATATATATTCACATTTTATTCAAGAATTGGAGTGTTAAAGTTGTTCAACTAATGTTCATCGATGTCTGATCAGCTGTTCAAAGCAGATTGGAGTGGCAGTGGAAAAGCTGATGCGTAGGAGACATTGTTGATTTTTCAAAAACTGTTGTTTGCATAAGAGGGACTATAGTTTTTTTTTTTTCTTATTCACACGGACCAAAAGTGGAAATAGTATTTATTTCAAGTGAAGTTTTCAGAAATGATCCTCTTAGATAATTTCCCTATATATATTAAGTTAAACTAAGACATTCCATTCCATTGAAGCATAATAATCATCATCAGCAAAACAAGCATGAACTAGCACAATGTTTGATATTCAAGATTCTGCAAAAATTTGTTTTAGTCAAATGATTCTCACTTTCTCTTTTTCAAGATCAAAATCAATTTACGGTTGGCTAATTTTGCAACTTGGCACACAGGATTACATTGCAGATAGCAGAAAACAAGATATAACAGACAAGCAATTATGTCTGAAATGAATAATGAATAATATGAAAGCATTCATCAAATCAACTACTTTTTTTTTTGCCAATAGGTCAGCCACTTGACTGCACCCTTATATATAGGTCTTGAATTTCTGCTTGTGATATTGACAACAAGAAGATGATTCTGGTTTAATATTGGCTTTCTTTAAATTTTTTGGGTTGATTGAGTCTAGCTATATGTTGATCTCAAAAAAATGGGACTTCATCAAAATCTGTACTCATTTTTCTCTTTATATCAAATGTGACAATCTTCAAAAACAGGCAGGACATTCACTTGGAAGTTTAAAGGAGGGCTAACCCTCTGTTGATTTTGGTTTTAATTTTTTGTTTCTAGGTGGGCTAGCCTGTTGGGCTGACGGTCACCAACTTATATTAAGAAAGGAAACTAACAAGAGAAGTGACAAAAACAAAAGAGGAAAAAGGTTTGAGATATTTTTGGATACTTTTTTATTTCAGCCCATGATCGGCCTGAGATCACAACAAATTCTAAGCCCAACATCTTTTCCATCACCTTTGTCTATAGGATCAAGGTAAAACGGCAGCTCTTCTGGTCATTGGACAAGCCCTTTGAGATCAAATGTTTCAACCCAAAATTCAAATAATGGAACTTTAGTTGGGTTAGGAATGGTCCAAACGAAAATGAAATATCCCTAGAATTTTATCACTTTCCTTGCATTGCTATCAGGAAAAATATTAAAGAGAATAAAACAATTAAGCAGTTAATCACCAAATCCACCTTGCATTATATGCATATATTCATCATCATGATGAAATTTTGTCGTATTACGTATTTACAAATGTTAGCTTTCAAGTTAAGAACAAAAGAGGTAGTTAATTTTGACAACCCAATTTCCCTTTAAATCTTAATCGGAAGGTCATTTGCAAAGGAACTCTTTCTCTCTTCATATTGCATGAGAGAGGGAGAGTGAGGATAGACAGGAAAGTGCCCATTAAAAGATTGCACGCTAGTGTTTCATTCTCAGCCAACTTTCTCTTTTGGGACACATACCAAATCCATGAGAAAGCATCAAGGAAATACAGATCAAAAGAAGACGCAGAAGCAGAAGAGTGCAAATGAGATGCCAAACATGAATGGAGTTGTCATAACTGTCTATGAAGAATCACCTTCGGTCATCCAGCCACTTTCCGTATCCAATCCTGACAAGAAAGTTAAGATAAACCCAGTTTCGAAAAGGCCTAAGAGGGGCCAAGGAGGTTACGATCGCCGGGCTCAGCTCTTAGCTTACGCTCAAGAGATGAGAGCAGCAGATAATGACGAGCAAATTCAATGGAACGAAAAGAGTTCAAGGCACAAATCAAAGGCAAGTTCTACCCCTTTTTATTTCTTCTCCTCCAGTTATATGAATCATACATATCCGTGCAAAATATAACTGATAAATGATACAAGGAACAGAAATGGAAGTGCCCAACTACAGCTAGAAGACTTGGGATTTCATTTCTGGGAATCTTTCGGAAGAAAAAACGGCGATGGAAGTATCGACACATGGCATCTGAGGAGGATGATAATCGTAACAGTAGTGAGAAGAAGAACAAACATGGGAGGAGAAAGTTTTGGGTAAATCCTGTATATTTATTTATTTATATTTCATTCTTCAATCGTAATCATTCAGGATTTTTAATCATGTTTCGCAGAGAAAATTGAAGCGAATGTTCAGAGGATTATCTTTTGTTTGGCGACGCAAGAAAGGGTAATGGAAGTGATCATCCAATGGTGGGGAGATTGCTGGATTTGGATCCCTAAGCTGATGCCCATTTTGCTGGCTTACTTTGTCTCCTGCACGTTTTTTATTCCACTATTTGCGATCTTTTTTGAATCCCTAAACTGTAAAAAGGAGATCCAATATTTTCTTGAATACACTTGCAATTGACAGCTCAACTTTCTCTCGTTCAAGGTGAGAAACCCCGTTGGATTTTTTGCCAACTAGTACTATTTATCTTACCCCCTTTTTTTTTAACGTTTTCCCAAACATTACTATTCATCTTAAAAGATACGAGTTATACCACCTCACATGACAATAGTTTATCAACCACACTCTCATGCTAGTGAAAAAAGGACAATGCAACGTAATGAGAAAAGAAATTTATTTATTTATTTCACTTGAAACTAAATTTAATAATTTTAAAGATGTAATGATATAAATAAAAAAAATAAAATGACATTTAAAATTTTAATAAATATCTCATATAAATTTGATAAAAATTAAAAAAAAAATTATATTTAACATAATATAAATATAAATTATAACATAATAACTTTTATATTTTGTACATTTAACATAAAATAAATAAAAAAAATACACAAATCATGATATGCAGTTGAAATGACGTGATTTTATTAGTCAAATTAATGAGCGAAAATGCGAAATGGGATAACATACAAATAAATAAGCAAGCCTCAAATCATGGATCGACAGAGGGAGTTTCACTGAGCTCGAAGGCTGATCTCAAATGAATTATTTAATTCTCCTCCAACAGAAAAAATATCGTGGCGTACAAAGGACCATCAAGTGCAACAACAAGAAATGTTGCCAACCTCTAGAACAAGAGTACAGAAAGAATGATTTATTTTTATGCTGCTGTGACTGTCAAATGACCGCTATGCATGACCGGATGATAGTCGGATACATATACCTACGAGGACTAAACCACCTAATTAGCAATGACTGACTCTCCTACAATCTGTTCATTTACCTGCTATCTATGTTACATCACATCAAGGTATAAATTTCACCACGTGACGTAAATAGATCCATATATTCTGAATTGCAGATATGTTAACGTCCAGTCCTTTAAGAGGTAAACACACAAGTTATCGTCTTCCATCACGTCCTCGGACCCTGGGGATTCGCCTTAGTCCCACTGACCCCAACAAGCGAGAAGGCCTAGTTCGACCTACAGGGGAAACAGCACGAAAAGCACGGCGCATCCCAATATCATCCTCCTCAAATAGGTCATAATCCATGAATCTTCTATGCAAGCGAACAGATGAATCTAGGTGAATGAAACCATCGTCAAAAGAGTCATCTGAAGCATATTCATCTCTGTAGATACCACGATAGCCAGGCTCAATCACATAATCACCTAACACCACTGCCCCTGGCGTTGATGACATTATTGTACTGATTACATCATTTCTCGCTCTCTCATTTTCAAGCTTTTTCCATTTTTCTTCAAGTACAGGGTCCACTGCTCGAGGTCGTGCCAATGGGTGCTTTGCCCTTACATGTTTCTTGAGCTCTTTGTAAGTTCCAACAAACGGGCACTTATCTTGCATGCAGGATCTTTTTTTCCGATTGAGATATTTCCGTGCAGGTTCTACCACTGTCCAACCCTTCACTTGTCCCCGACAGAGAGGGCATAGAAGCTCTGGTACTTCCATCTTTTCAGTTTGCTGCCCCACACCTGAAATAAGACTTGAGTTATCCACCGAACTACTGTCACCTGAAGTTACTTTAGTATAGGCCTTCTTGTATTGTTCAAGGCAATTGGAAAAGCGCCGGCTAGTAGCACACATGTAAGGGCGGCAACCCTTATCATACGAGGAACAAAGAAGAAGAACAGCATTGTGCGGGAACTCCAGACAAACAGAACATTTTGCACCTTCCCAATCTTTCTTCTCTGAAGCTTTGGAACATTTTTTCTTTTGGGAGCCTTTGCAAGCCTTCTTAGGACAAGATGGCAATAGATAAGGATTCACCCTTTTATGACGAGAATCAGACTTTCTATCTTTGCTAACTTTGGCCATTTGCAATTTAAACCTAAAGCAGGTGAGAGATAGAGAGATATCAGATCCATTTAACAATAAAAACTTTTGTAAAACATAAACAAGATTAACAAATGCCTAGCACTTTACACGAGATGAAGAAAGCCTTGATCACATATTCCATATTTTCTGATAGGAAAGCCTATTAAAATTTGCATGCCACAACACAGGATATTGCTGGCTAAATCAAAGTTCAGTACATGCATTTAATGCATATACTGCAAAAATGTGTAGAACAATAAAAATGTTCTTTGTTTTAGGTACAAAACAGGGATAAAGCCTAGGACAACTAAGTAGATGTGTCTCTAGGGAAGGAGAGTTTATTGTTAGAATGGGTACATATTCTCAGAAAAAGACACCTAACATGCTAAAGAATTCTAACTTCTAAGGTAACAAAGAATGGAATCCAATGCCAAAATTTTGAAAACCAACAAAGGTCAACCAATATCAATAGACCTGACGACTAGATTAGACTAAAGAAGCTGAAGTACTGTTTGAGCATTCATGCTATTCCTACTTTCAAGACTGGCAAAGGTCCTGTTCTTGTTACTTAAAAACTGAAAATGTACGTTCTTTCAACTAACTGTAATATCTCTAATCAAAGCAGAACATGTCTTCACTATCAGGCAGCAAGAAGGTATATCCTGAGCACAATTAACAACGTTCAGACAAGGCATTATCTGGAATCTTAGTTGATAATAAACAGACAGGTCTGCCAAGAGAAGACAAAGACACGTGCATGAAATCTTCTAGGCCAGTTGACAACATTCAGCACTGTCCTCATTTCTTTAGATGGTATACGCCCAAACGTCAATACTATGAAAATACACAAAGGCCAATGCACTTAGTGGATGATCCAGAGTAAAAAGGACAGACGTAGAGCATCACGCTATCAGAGACTAATTCTCATTGTTGGTGGATGGCATATGATGGTTGAAATTATTAATAATACTACCACTAGCAATATCACAAAGACACTCCAGAAATTTTAATCCAAGGACTGATTATTTGTGTGACCAAATTAACTACTCTATATGTTTTGTGTGTTAACTGAATATTCACAATATGTAATGAGGCAAATATATAAGAGAAGCCACAACAGGAATTTATATACGACAACTAAGAATATTCTGCACAAGTACCCTCCAGAAAACTGTTTCAAAGCAGGAAACACCCTTGCTCACTGAAACTAGAAAATAGAAGCCTAGTTGACACGAAAGGTGTAAAACGGTGCTAAACAAAATATGAAAGAGCATAAAAGCTTAAATATATCACCACTTTCCATTCTTCTATCGATTACACTGTTAGCACTCTTACCTTGTCCTATACCCCATGCTACCCTAACCCGCCCCATAGCATGTATTGGATGGCAGCCACCAGATCAAGAAACGGTCCACCCGTTTGAAACCTTGACCTCTTGGTGAGTTTCCATCAAAGTCGCCAAAGAATTGTCGGTTACAAGAACATATTTTACCTGCATGGTACCCTTTACAAATTATCTGGAAACCACAATAAAATTATATTCAAAAACTTTCTTTCTAAGTTCCGACTTTCAAGGACATATATTGGCTTCAATGTAATGCCCAATTCAGATTAAGATGAAGCTTGTATAACTTTAAGAAAAAGTATAAACAAAAGAACTAATTCAGATTAAGATGAAGCTTGTATAACTTTAAGAAAAAGCATAAACAAAAGAACTAATTCAGATTAAGATGAAGCTTGTATAACTTTAAGAAAAAGTTTAAACACAAGAACTAACATAACACAAAATGATTCCACACTCTTTATAAGAATAGTAGAAAAACTGTTCAATAGAGTTAACGAATAAAAAATTGCTAACCAATTAATTCAGTCTTTAAAAGTCTACCTCCATCCAATAACTATTGGCCATTCCTTTATTTTAAAAAGTTTAAAACCAAAGTAGTATAAAATAAGTCACTTTTGAATCAAGCTGTTAACTATATAGAACATGTTTCTAAAATGATTTAATTGTACTTAAAGAAAGCTTTAGTTGCAAACTTTTAATACACGCATAAAGCACACAGACATTTTTTACTGTGTTTATTATAAAGCATTTTAGCTTGTAATGGGAAACAGACAGTATTCTTGAAAAATTAAATATTCAAAAATTAGTAATAAATCACAGCTTAAGTAACAAGTAAAAAAACCTTTTCTACAAATCACAAAGCAATGCCATGTAAATGATTGGTCTTTCAATACAATCAAGAAAGCAAGAGACAGAGGAAACGACAAAAATGAACTTCATAATAAGCACCATTTGCTTCCTCCTATTGACCAGGACAGAATAATAAAATATTTAAGAGAAAAAAAGGGAGTGAAATATGCTGAACACTGGAATTGAAAATGTACACCATACTCTGATCACATTTACACCATCCTTAACAAAAACAGAGCCTAAAAGCAAAATCTAAAATAATACATGATCAAATGTGGTTTTGCCTTGTATTGTTGCTTATACATTATAGAAAAAAATAAACAAGAATATACTATTTAGCACCAGCAAATGAACGTTTCAAGTGTAAACTCTATCCTTTGAACTACAAAGGCAAGGACTTGTGGAATCTTTTCTCATTAGTCCTTGAAAATCAAAAGTTCAACTCTTAAATTGTTGAAAGCAATCACACTGTTTTCGATTCTACTCCAATCAAATGAATGATTAGTTGTCAGCATTTAGCATGTGAAATTCCAATCACTAATTTGAATCATTTAAATGAATAAAATTAAAAAAATAAAAGATAAGCAAACAAGGAAACGTGCAGAAATATTCAAAAATGGAAATGAAAATGAAAAATCTAAAAGAAGAAAAAGTTATAACACCAATTAATTATCAACATTTTTTGCATTAAATGTAAAAAAAAAAAAAAAAAAGATATAAAAAAAAGCCTAATTTCTAACCAGAGACGCGATTAAAGGAAAAGAAGTAGAGGGAAAGCTAATTGAATTATATAACAAAAGCAGTGAAAGCAATCATTGTTTAAACCCTAGGACAAAACACTTGAGCCTTTATAGCACGATCAGAATACTGAGATAAAAAATGCAACACCTTTAAAAAGCAATAAAATCGAAATTGAGAACATGGAATTGATAATCAGATAAAATGAATGTGGGAGAGATCTACGGTAGATACCGAAAGGGGAATCGGAATCTAGCGTTTGCGTTTGAAAGTGGAGGTTTCCTTTCCGCTACCGCTGCCGCCGCCGCCGCCGCCGCTGCTCCTTCTGGCGCTGCAGTGCCCGTAGAGAGAAGCAGATTTTACTTTTACGCCTTTACCCCTCTCAGACTGAGTTTTCTCACCCACACCCTGTCCTTTTTATCTCTGTCTAAATAGCACCGAGTGGGTTAGTTGTGGTAACACGTTAACGCCACCATGTCGATATTTTTACGCAATTTTAGATACTTAGGATATTAATTATTTGGGCCTTAAATTCAGGCCCAAAGAAAAAACCCAACCTTTTCAATGCTTTTTTTTTTCTCTTTTTTAATTTCATGTCCACGTTTTCGGGTTTTCTTTTTTTAATAATCTATTGGACTTTTTTATTATAAAAGATAGAAGATTACGTAAAAGAAATAAAACATATAATATTCAGACTATCAACCATCTGATTATGATTGATCAATGTTCATTTAACCTGCCTTTAAACCCATTTTCAAATGCGACAAATTCCCCCCGCCCCCTTTTTTTTTCAAATTTGAAAAGTCGATGCAAAACAAAGCTAAAAGATTCTTCACTTGTCGAGCTCAGTCGAGAATTTATGGATTAAGTTTCTTGACCTGCCAATCTACTACTACTATTTCTTTTGTAATATACCAAACGAATTATGTTAACCAATTCATATTAACGCACGTCTCTTTTATTTTTATTTTTATTTTTATTGTTTGTCTTGTTCTGAAATTGAAACCTATCACGCCCAGAGTTTGGGCCTTTTGGCAAAAACCAGAAGCTTCGAACTGCCTCTGGTATGGAGTCTGGACCCACTCCGCCGCCAGTTGGACTCATCAACCTAATGCAGTAATGTGAATCAGATATTTGATCAAGTTTATTTTCTTTTCTGACGGAGAATTTTCAAAAGAAAAGCAAAGAATAAAAACACAACTTGATTGTATGCCACATACATAAACAAACTACTATTCATTTGCATCAATAATGAGATTCAACTGTACAGAGACTGCATCCTTTCTCGTTGTTACAACAATTCTCTTCTACAGCTTGCCCTACAATGTTTCACCCAATAAAAAAACAGGCTAAATCAAAATTCCACAACAGACAAAAAATATGACAACAAATAACTTAAGATTAAGAGAAGTTCTGCTCTGTACAGCATCATGGCGGGATCATGGAAATTCAGATCTATGGCAGGGCCATTAGGCCATAGCAATGCTTCGGAATTGTTTTAAACCAACAAATTTCAGACTCTTGAGCCTTTAGAGCCAAAACTAAGGATAGCCTAGAGCTTGAGGAGGCAGACTTGTTTTCTTACTCATGATGGACAGAGCTGCATAAAAAGGCAAAAACATCTGAATGTAAAAATTAAAATCAACCAGACTCTGCGAAAGCTTTTTTTTTTTTTTTTTTCCTAAAGTGTAGCTTTTCACAAACTAATAATATAAAAAAGCCCCAAATCCCATGCTAAGTTGTTAACAAAGGCATGTTGGACAAGAATGAATATATCCATTGGTACAAGATGTTTCAGGCATCTTAGGATCTCATATAGCTAACATGTTGCGACAATGCAGATTCCAGGACAATGTTTCTTCTGACCAAAGAAGCATGCTAGTTTCAACTGCAAACTAAAGTATGATCAACAAGGAGATATAAACATAGGATAAGAGGAAAATGTTTACCTGATTACTTGTTCCAATTTAATTCAAGGCTAAACATTCAAAACCGTCGGCCAAGATGAGGAGATGCTGAGCCTGAGTGCATTGGAAGAGGCCTCTTCACAAATGGATGCTGTAAGAGTTTAGCAGCAGTTGGCCGAGCATCTGGATTGACTTGTATGCATTGCAAGATAAAATCTCGTGCATCTTTTGACAAAGAATCAGGAACCGGTGGTGGCTCACCTCTGCCAATTCTAAACAATGCTTGCATCTGTTTCGAGTTACAGAAAAAGATGTCATTAACAACAGAACAATTTTCATCAAACGTTACAATTGCATGAAAAAAGGAGAGTATCAAAATTTTAACTCAACAATAGCAGTTGTTCATAGCTCTCCAGCATCAGAACAAGATAATTCATGTGAACACAACAACCAGCAACTTCTTGTAGAAGAAAGGAAATTATATGAAACAAACTGGAATATCCCCCCAACCCCCTCCTCTTCCAACTTACTTTTAGTTGGACATTTGATCTAGACATCCTACTACACACACTTAAATCAATCAATGCTACACGGTAGAAACCCAACTTCATGCTTTAAAACTCTATAAGCCATTTTGGGTTTTGGTGATGACAACATACAAATTTCCGGAATCTCTTCCGTTTCTTTTTTTTTTTTTTCTTTTTTACTTATACAAGATCACTTAATTATCAAGAAAAGTAATGTTTGTATCAAGAAGAAGAGGAACGTACACATTCCAAATGAGAGTATGGAATCTGACGGGTTAACATCTCCAACACAGTACAACCAAGGCTCCATATATCAGCAGGAAGTCCATACCCTTGACCTTTCTGGTTGACAACCTGTAATTCAACAGCTGATAATCAGAATTCAGGAAGACTAAACATTATTGGTAGTCTGTCAAAAAGTATACAACAACTACTGCAGCAAAGACAACAACAATAACTGCGTTTCTAGAAAAAAAGTACTGGAACCCATCTAACTAGGAACTAAACACATCATTCAGGTCTGATCTAACAAGAGTGCAGCAGAGTTTCAGAAAGGGAGAAGTGCCATCATCATACAAAAGATTAATAAAAAGGTGTTTATGGTAAGCTAAATGTTAAGATTCAGGCAAGTAAAACTAGCTGCCTTGTGAAATTAAATCATGTTCATATCAATGAAGCCCAAGGAATTATGGTGGATCAGAAAGACTGATTTACATCTTTTTGTCCGGCATAGAGAAATATTTGTCAAAAATGCATGTCATTATTTCTTTTGTCACCATAGTCACAATTGAGTATACCTCCAACAGTATCTCTAATATAAAAGAGAAACATTTAGTAAGAATGTATGCCATCATTTCTTTTGTCACCATAGTCATTATTGAGTATTCCTATAAGCTAGATATCTTGAGCAGTATCTCTAATACAGAAGAAATTGATACTCTACAAAAAACAAACAACAGCTATTACAGGTTATCACTTCTGAAAGGAAAGAATAGAGACAAACCTCAGGGGCCATCCAGAATGCTGTACCTTTGCATGATTTAACATCATTCAACTTGGTTGCCTGAAAACAAACACCAGCACCAATATCATTAATATGATCACTTTAGAAGCTACTAAAAACAATAAAGAAGATCAAAGTCTTAGGATCAGACAAAAACCTTTGCCAACCCAAAATCAGCAAGTTTTACTGATCCGTTTGCATCCACCAATATGTTTGCACACTTAACATCCCTGTATCAACAAACAAGGAGATGAGCCTTGAGAGCATAAGTTCAAAGCTTGCAGTAACTTAGGTATAACATAGAACAAACAATTTTACTTTCAATGTGAAAACTATAACACACACCAAATCAGGGAAGAGAACAGAGATCAAGCAGGTACTCAACCTCGAGGGAAAAATAAAAACAAAATAGTAACAAGTAAAATGTTGAGAAAAACTTCCATGATCAAAGTAAATCACATTTTTTACTTTAAAATGTCTTCCAAGAAGGAATATTACATATACATACAGATTATGTTTCACTATAGCAAAACACAATAGAGATAAGGAATCAAAACTTCCATCAGTTAAGTACAGCAATGTTCATATTAAATGGGTAAATTTTCCATATGAAGCAATTTGCTATTGGCAAATATAAGTATAAAACACACACTACTGAAGTACAAAATAAAAACTCAGATTTGGCTAGATAAAACAAACAAAAATTTTAAGTGGTGCATAAATATATGAGCAACAACATAAAAGGTCTCTTGCCTTACCTGTGAACCACATTTCGGTCATGAAGATACTTCAACCCATGCAGAATCTGTCTCGTATATGCAGAGACTTGAGAATCCCTGAGATGATACCTCTGATATAGATTTAAAAGGGAGCCCTTAGTTACAAGCTCAAGAAAGATGTATAATTTTGATTCATCCTGCAAAGACCATAAAATCAAAAGATAAAAATTAGGCAATTAACAAAAAAGCTAACTAAAAGGTCATCCTGTTAAGCTAAGGTACTCGACAATCCAACTTAAGATCACTAGCATGATAATGCTCCAAAATGCAGACATAAATGTAGGTATTTACATGCATCAAGAGTTAGATATTTGTTCAATATTTGGCATTGCAATGAGAATCTTTTTTCTCAATCAACTCATAATAGCTAAACAAGAAAAGGCTACACTAAACATAAACTTTGGCATTTATTCCTTTCTTATAATGCAAGAATTAACCGGGTGAGGTAGATGTTTAATAGTCAATCATCATTAGTGCAATAACACTTGAAGATTAGCAAAACAAAATAACCTCAAACGGCCGCATCAAAAGAAACTTTCAACAGTAAAGATGACTCCGAGGGCAAAACCAAGCAAAGACCACCCGAAATTAAGCTCACAATATTTTAACACTCTTTTTGGCGCATTTACACTCTACTCCAGGATAAGCCATGTTTTCTTTTTCCCATAAAAAATTTCTGTGAAAGTGCACGTTTTGTCAAATTTAATATTTTAAAGAAAAAAATCTTGCTGAGGTTTAAAAAAACAAATTACACTGCAAATGGCCATATTGAGAAATGTTTTGTTTAATATCTATTTAGATGAGGAAAAAAATAGGAACAAGGAGGCTAAAATGTTATAAATGGAATCACAAATTAGCTAACTGTGTTAAGTAGCCAAACAATATGGTAATTTTTGTGTGCTACAGTACTTTAAAAGGAAAAACAATAACAAAAGAAACAATTTTTTAATTGGTTACCATATTCAATTTTGTCAAAAACCAAAGAATATCTAAGGTAATCAACTCCACTCATCAAGGTAAATGTCAGAATTTGGTACCTTGTCTGTGCCATAATACTGAACTATATTTTCATGTTCAAACTGACTTAAAAGAGCAATCTCCTGAAAGAGAAAGGAAATAAGGAAATTAAATAGACAGAGACAAGAAGAAAATGGACATCTCAAGAAAAAAGATTGATTAGCACAAAAGAAAATGAACATTTAAAGAACTAAAAGACAAAATCTGTCTCACCTGTTCAAGTTGAATAATACTTTGCTTCCCCTGACTTCCCTGATCAAGCAATGAAACTTCCTTCACAGCAAAAAAGAATCCATCGCTACAGGGAAATGAATGGATAAATAATTAGTAAAGCATGATTAAAAGAAAAACATCTCTTTCCTAAACAAAAGCATGCATAATCTATCAGACAAGCGGACAACCAATTAATTACTAATGCAACAAAATGGGCTTTCCTATGCTATTTTGAAAAATTTTAAGACAAATGATTCCTTCTGTGACTCAAGAAAATTCCATCACATAGCCTAGAGCCTGAGATAATCCAAAAACTCCGCAATTAACTCTGTATCTCAAAAATCCTACAGCAATTTTGCTTCCCTAAACTCTTCAACAACAGTAAACAACTAAAGTCATCATCTTGAAGTCCACAATAGAATAAGATATCTCCAGTGAACCAGCATGGGTATATCAAATCATCAATTATGCAAAAATTCAAGCAGCAAACAAAGTAACACTTAAAGGCAGACGGTTCTAAAGGCTAATATATGTCAGCCCCTTAAAGTTTGAGACAGCAAAAACATGAGATGTTCAAAAAAGTAGTCACCATTCGTGTTCACTATATAATTGATATCTAGCAATCTTAAGATGAAACAACCATCATTAAGCCATCAACCCACATACATAGGATGGTGCTCTCTAAGGAATTAAGGGGTCATTGAAAGGCGCTTTCTAAATGCTCAACTAACACCAATAACACCTCCTAACCCTAGATGCTTTCTAATCTTCAAAAAAGTGCCGCCCAAAATGACAAAATTATGATTGTGTGGAATTAAGGTGTACCCAAAATGGTTTGCACAGATCCGAAGATGAATTAACTTGAAATAAAGAACTCCCTATAATCTTCTAATCAACATGAAAATAGAGTCGGACGTTTTATTATAGGCAGTATTCAATCACTTACTCAGAAATCCCTTCAAAAACCGATCCAAATGATCCACGCCCCAGAAGCTCACCTTTCTCCCAATATGTAATTGTCCTTTTGAACCTACCATTAGGGGAAATATTAGACATAGGCTCCGTTGTACTACTAGAAGAATCATCATCATTCGAAGTCGTAAACGACCACGACTCTGAAAGCACCGCAGTCTCTCCTATTCTCATTAAATTCTCCTCCTCCTTAGAATTTTCTTCATTACCCCCACCCTCCTCTCCTTTATCTTCTTCATCGGAAGACGAATGTAAGTGAACCGGAACCACACACACTCTATCGTCTCCGGGGCCGAAATCTCTAAACAGATCCCAAGTTGAGCACGTGTTATCGATCATCGGTAGCTTCATCACCGCTGGCGGCGGCTTTAAAACCGGTGGCCTAACCCCTTTAATTCCATTATTCCCTCCTCCACCGACAAAATTCGGAACGCAACATGCGTTTGACTTCAACTCGGTTACAGTAGTAGCATCCACCACAATTCTATCAGAAAAGCAGGACTCGCTTAACTTTAACTCAGCCGAGTCATCCTCAGTCAACCCAGTAGCCAAAACCATATCAGACAATTCAGCAACTGTTACTTCAGTGCCTTCTTTTACCTTGGCTGTCTCGTCTTTCGGACTATCCAACCGGTTTAATCTGGACCGAGGCAGAAGATCTGATGACGATTGGATTTTACGGGCCTCCCAAGCGGCGGCTGGGATGGAAAAATCCTCAGGTCCAGTAAGGCCCAAGCGCCGACAAATTAGGTCGAACTCTCCCTCGGTTCCTTGGATACGGAAGCTGGTTTTATCGGTTAAATCGAGCGATCGCGTGATTAGAGAAGAAGATGAAGAGGAATCATCGAGAGACGAAGAAAACGACGCTGCATCGTAGTCGATGTGCTTCGCAGCATTGCGGCGTTCGAGTCTCGGTTTTCTTCTTCTCCTCTTCGAATCCATGGCGCTTCTATGACTAAAGAATCGTTGTAAGTGATGCATAAGGGGCAAAATCCATCTAAAATCTCAATAATCGAAGTAATTTAGAGTTTCCGAAATATCAATTTAGAGGAAAACGAAATTTCTTTTCTCCGTAACTTTCCTGGGAAATATTAGGTGAGAAAAATGGGGGCGAAGAGGTGCTGACTGAAAGAGAGAGAGAAAAATGGCAAAATGCGAGACAGAGAGATTGGTAAACGCCGTCGGAAGAGAGCGAAAGAGAAAGCGGCTAGACGCGGTGCCACGTGGCGGCAGAAAAAGGTGAAATTTTTGGAAGGATTATTTTGTTTGGCTTGAGGTGGGACCATTATTCCAACTGTGCAACTTCTTGCCACGTAAACTTTCCGGTTTATTCTCCACTGTGGCGTGCACCACAGGTAGACCCCACGTGGCAGCTGGCAGAATAAAATATTTAAAATAAAATCCTATCTCGCGCTTTGATATTAATGTTCATTTTCAAATAAAAAAATTAAAATATAACAACAAATCATGGACAACATGAGAAATTATATTTAAAAAGTATTATAGTAAAAAAATTTTGATATATTATTAACTTATAATTTATTTTTTTCCTAAAGATATTTTAGAAAATAGATTTAGAAACAATGCAATTTATATCACTGAGTCAAGTTATTATCAGTATAATTTAATTTATTTATATTTATATTATTTAATAAATATGTTAAATTTAAATTATATTAAATATTAAGTATATTATTAATAATTAATTAAATTTATGAATATAATAAATTTATGAATGATTAAATTCATGAATAATTTGATTCATTTATTTATATTTGATTCATAATTAATTAATATTAAATATGAATTTTGATTTAAATTTTTAAATAATAAAAAATATGAAATATATTTATTCATAATTAATTTAGTTTATAAATATTATAGATATTTTATGAATGTTTAAATTCATGAATAACCAAAATATAGATTAATGTTAGATTATATGTTGTAAATTAATGTTAAATTATATATTATTAAGTAAGCTTTTGATGTATGTAAAATAAAAAACTGATATGACAATAAAAAGATTCAAGCATAACAAAAATGAAGTTGACATAATAGTACTTATATATTATAAAAATAGACAATATAAAATAAAAATATATTTACATTAGATATGACCCTTAGAGTTTGGATCGTACTTATGCTCAGTGGATACAATAAAAATTAAGGAGATGTAATTAGATATACGTATAAAAAAAAAAATAGCATCTTAGTTTTTTTAATGGTATAAATGAATAGAATTAATTTTAAGATTTACTTACCTTAAAAAAGAGAATAATTTTTTTAATCGATATCAAATTTTAATATAAAATATTTTAAAAAATAAAAATTTGAATATATCATATAAATGTTAAATTTTTGTTTATAAAATAAATTTTAAGGTATTTTATTGATAGAGAAAAACCGATATTTTATTTGTTTACGGTGTACATTAAGAAGATGATAAAATGTACAAATCATCAAGTAGTCAAGTCAATTACTCTCGGTGACAAAGCTAAGTACTTCCACGAGCTTTCGATTTTAAAGTTGGGTGCCAACGGATGACGGTTCACTAAACACTACCACAAAAATTCAAAATAAGTGAGAAATCAAGGTTGCAATTGGGATTAGGAACCACAGGCCGAGGAGACGACTAGCTTGGCTCATATCTTACGCCATTGCAAAACAGCTATCAATATTCAAGATATTTCATCGTTCATAAACTCTTCTCCTCTTGTTTTTGCTAACTTTAATCGGATCAAGATACTTGGCCAACCAAAAAAATTAGATCAAGATATTTTATCAATGTTGAAGACAATAATCCATTGAACATATTGACATTTAAAGTCTCGAGTTAAAGCTTCACCTCATCTGATTTTAGCACAATTTTACATTGATTTTTGTTAGTTTATTTTTTTTAATGATTTCATTTTATAATGTGTTTTAGTCAATATGATATATTCAACATAAGTTGGTCAATATATTATTATTTGTTTTGTGGAATTTAATTTATAGAGTTTAATTTATATATGTTCACTACAAGAAGCTTGGGTTCTGACCAGAAAATATATTACAGAATATTGGATGGTTGAAGGTTGAAAATGAATATTTTTAGTTTTGAAATATTTGGTAGTCAAAATTCTAGATTTTTTTTTTAACCAAAATTAAATGTTTGACCTCCGTTTCTATTCCTTAAGCCACCAAATTTTGAATAATACTCCTTTTTCTATGATATGAATCATTTGAATAGGACATAAATATTGTTAGTAGCATTTTATGAACCAAACAAATTTTGTCCAAATAAAGTTTCATTGAGTTTTATTTAAAAAATAAATAAAATCTCATACATCACATTTACGAGATTAAATAATTAGAGGAAAGCAGTTGAAATTTTGTAAACAATTTTTTTTAATATTTGAGTGACACTTAACTTTGAAATTTTAAACAAATAACATGTCATTAAACATATATATATATATATATATATTATTCGCCCTATAGCTAAAAAAATTATAAACGATTTAGCTTTAACATGTAGCTTTCTATTTCTAGTAATAGTTTTAAAATTTATATTTGATATATTATTAATGTATAAATTTTATAAATTATCATTAAATCAAATAATGATAACTCATTAATGAGTCGAATTAAATGATAATATTTTATTAATTAGTAAGTTATTTTAATTTATGTATATTTATTTTAAAAATTAATATTTATTCATTAATAAATTATTATCATCTAATTTATTAACAAGTATATGAAATTTATATGCTAATATTATATTAAATATAAACTCATAATTTTATGTCGTAGCTTTAACTCAGACTCAAATTTTTTAAGTTCCCTTTGATAAATATTTTTATTTTTTGCTTTCTACTTTTCATTTGGCGAAAAAGGGAGTATAAAGAAAAAATAAAAATAAAATAAATACTGGTTAAAAGCAAAAATATTTACCATATGGAGCTTTAAATTTTGATAAATAGCTAGGTGGCCAACCGTAAACGGATACATTTTATAAAAATAAATATGATTAACACCATGAATGATTTTTAAATTATATTTAAATGTTTAATATAATAAATAAATTTAAATTATTTTAAAATTATAAATATGTTAATTAATGTCATATTTATATTTAACGTAATAATGATAAATGATAAAAAATAATATTTTAATTATTATATTAATTAATAAATTTATAATTTATATATTATATTAAACATTTTTTAAATTTAAATACCATTTTGTACTTTTTACTATAAATTAGTTATGACATTAATCAAAATAAGTATTAACTATAAAGGATAAGAAGTTTTCTCATTTACCATATTGACACCTGTCCCTTGTTTGTAAGTTGTTTTATCTTACAATCTCTTTTTTTTTTTTTTTTGTCTTTCAATGGGGTAGAGTTTTACATTAAGAGAGAGAGAGAGAAAGATTCAAGTTCGAACCTTAATTTTGATATTTTTTTTAAAATTATCTTGATTATTAAATTAAACAACTGAAGACATCTTATAACATTTTGATATTTAATTTATGTCTACAAAATAAAAATATTTAGATATTTAAATTTTAAAAATTTTTAATAAGATACGTAAATTATAAATATTTTAATTAATATAATATTTTAAAATTATTTATTATATATTATTATTTAAAATTAGTTATATTAAAAATAAATATTTATTTAATTAAAAAATTATATTTCAAATATCATTTTAAATAATTTTAAAATCATAATTTAAATATTATTTTTAATATTAACCTAAATAGATAAAAGTTCAATTCTTACCATTTACAAGAATTTTACGAAAGTATCAAATAATAAAAACCTTAGTTTAATAGCAAATCGGTCCGGTTTAACCCGATCGAATAAGATGTTTTCTGGGTTTCTTAATACTAGTTTGGAATTTTTTTAACCTCATCAATATTGTGCCATTGGCAATGTGATCGTACTGAACTCGTAGATGTTTGATCCTTAAAAACCTCTACAGTACGAAAAATAAAACAAAAAGATAGTAGTAGTATAATAGACAAAAACAACCATCCAGCAACGTAGGGCCTTTGTTTGCCAAACAAAATGCGAAACCTAGAGAAAAGCAGCACACCGTATATAAGCCAAAATTTCTCAAAGAAAAGTCCAGTTCAATATCAAAATAAATACAATAAATTAAAAAAAGAAATTTAGTTTTAAAAAATAAAATAAAGAAAATCATAGTTTTTTGTTTTTGGTTAGAAGAAGAGGCTGTTCTTCATACGTTTCATTCCCCAGTATAAAAAAAAAAAAAAACTAACACAAAAGAAATTTGACGCCTCCTCTACCCTTGAAACAAACTCAAACAAAACCCTAATTTCTGGGCATTCATAAAAAGAAGGCATTTTTATTTTTCGAGCAATCTTTCCTCCTCTGTATTCTCTCTCTGCATCGCTTTCGTTTTTTTTCCTTCTTTCACTGAAACTTTCTCTCTCGTTTTCTTTCTTATTATTTCCTCTTAATTAATCCTTTTTTCCTGGAAAAAGAAACACATTGTGGATTGGGGGACGGTGATTTAAAAAAAAACGATTACGTTTTTTAGGCAATAGCCAGGAATCGTAGCGGGGATTAGGGTTAGTACTCTCTCTTTTCTTCTTTCTGCCTTCTTGTCATTTGTCTAGAATTTTCAAATTTCTTGTTACCTTCAAACCCTAGCAGTTGGAATTTATAATTAAAATTTAATATAGGGTTTTTAATCTATAGACTATTTTTCCTGCGTTAACTATTGTTTTGGTATAGTTCTTGTGCGTTTGTTTTTGCCTAAGTTGGGTTCAGATTTTTTTTTTCTTTTATTGGGAATATGAGTCTCATTTGAGACTGGAAAATCAACAATCTGCAAATCCATCTTTGAAAAGATGGAGAAATAGGGTGATAATTAAAATATAATATCCTGCCATTGCCTTTGTTTTCGTTGTGTTAACAATCTGTTTCTTTTGATCAAACAATTCCTTCTTTTCCATTTTTGAATGACCCAGGCCTTGAGGCCTTGATTTTGGTCGACTAGGGATAGGCTTAGGGATTTTGTCTACGAAAATTTAATTTGGTCAGTTAGGGTTTGAAGAAGGTGGAAGAAGTGGTTCTTTTTTCCTGATGATCATGTTAAGTATCCCTAATGGAAAGAAGTGAACCAGCATTAGTTCCAGAATGGTTGAGAAGTACTGGCACTGTTACTGGGGGTGGCAATTCAGCCCACCACTTTGCTTCCTCTTCTTCTCACTCAGGTACCCTTTGGTACGCCAATTTTTAAATACCCATTGCGTTTTTCATTCCATTTATACTTGATTACAATGTTACTTTTGGTCATGTGTCTGTCTGTTAGACACACCTTTAGTATGCTCATTAATGTGTTCCTCATTGCCTTTATGCTACTTTTTATAGAATGTTTGTATATCATTTTGGGAATATATAATAACTGTATTCTTGTTGTTACATTAGATGTTTCTTCGTTGGTGCATCACGGGAGACATAGAAACTCTAGGAATATAAGTGATTTTGATTCCCCTCGTTCAGCATTTTTGGATCAGACATCTTCGTTGAATTCACGGAGGAGTTCTAATAATGGTTCTGCAAAGCATGCTTATAGTAGCTTTAGTAGGAGTCACCGTGATAAGGATCGAGAAAGGGATAAAGAGAGGTTGAGCTTGGGGGACCATTGGGACCGTGATTCTTCTGACCCTTTAGAAAGTATCTTAACCAGTAGGGTTGAGAAATTAGGAGGTATCTCGACCAGTAGGGTTGAGATAGATACATTGCAGCGTTCTCATTCTATAGTCTCTAGGAAACAGGGTGAGCCTTTGCCTCGAAGGATTGCAGTGGACTCAAGAGATAGTGGTAATAGTAACCATAACAATGGAAATGGTCTGCTTTCCGGGGGTACTGTTGGGACTAGCATCAGCAAGGCTGTGTTTGAGAAAGATTTTCCCTCACTTGGAACTGAAGAGAGGCAAGGGGTGCCTGAGATAGCTAGAGTTTCTTCTCCTGGTTTGAGCTCAGCTTCTCAGAGTTTGCCTGTTTGTAATTCAGCTTTGATTTGTGGGGAAGGATGGACCTCAGCTCTGGCAGAAGTGCCTAGTGTGGTTGGAAGTAGTGGCACAGGTTCCTTGCCTGCTTCCCTAACCATCTCCACCTCAGGTTCTGGGTCTCCAAGTATCACAGCTGGTCTTAATATGGCTGAAGCACTAGCACAAGCTCCTTCACAGGCCCGTACTGCTCCCGAGGTAACTAGCTAGGTCACTAAGTTCTTATTACACGTATAACTTTTATCTGTGATCTAACTAGACCTTTTTTTCATACAGTTATCTGTCAAAACTCAAAGACGAGAGGAACTGGCTCTTAAGCAATCAAGGCAACTAATACCTGTGACACCTTCGATGCCTAAGGGTTTGGTAAGCCAGTTGCCTTAGCTTTCAGCAACATGTTGTCTCTAAGTGCGTTTAGTTGTAGTTTTAGCCCTATTAAACAAGGTTGGTTCCCCTCCCTTTCCTTCAACCTTGTTTCACGTCATGTATATTGATCAGAATTGGTTATATCTAATGCCTGTCGATCTACATTTAGGTTTTATATGTTACATGAAAGCTTTATTGTGGTACTTTTATACTGGATCATATTCTTTTTTCAGTCAAATCGTCGATAGGGCAACATAACCAAACTTATTATCAAACAAAAGAGATGCATGTTCTTGTTGTTGAATATTTTGATTCCCTTTTAGAATGGCTTGATGACAATAATAAATCGTATTTGGTTAGAGATGCATTATGGTGACCACATTGTCATTTCTGATTTGCTGTTCCTGATCTTATGTCCTGTTCCTTTCTGATTTTCATCCTTTAAAAATAATATTCTGCTCTGGTTTCCTAGTTTCTACTTCTCTGAGGAGTTTGAACGTCAGTCTTCCATATGAGTTAGGTGCTGCAATAGAAGTTAAGATTAAGTTTTAAGAAAACCTGAATTCATGTTTTTTATTTAATGTTGATGCCCATAGGAATTTAGGTGTAAAGCTATATCTTCTTGCTTGTTCTGTAGATTTCCAGCAACTTTTAAACTTGAATATAACTCATATGTGATCTTTTAATTCTACTTAAACCTTATTTGTGCTGTTGACTACTGTTAACTGCGGCCAAACAACTCTTCAGACCTATAGTTTTCTTATCCAACTGTTACTATTGCAAGCCTTCTCAAAAACTATTACTCTCTTCTTAATTGCAGGGCTTTTCCCCACGTTTAGCCCTAAATTATAGCCTCCAAAGTTGGTCTTGATCCCTTGTCCTCTTATATCAAAATCATTTGTACTCATTTATGATATCCTTCCACTCGTTTGCTCTATTGGTTAATGTTATTTTTGTCATTTGAACTTAGAAGCTAGGCAACTATCATGGGATTTTTCTGCACTTTTTTTATGATTCCCATGATATGTAAGGAGCTCTGCATTGGTCTAAGTTTTTCCATGGCTATAAAGATCTTTGGCCTTTCTCCATAAGTTACAGAACTTTGTAGGTGGGTTCACCATAAATGCCATGTTCTTTCCAGTGGTTAAACAAACCAAACTTTGATTGACTGTAATGTTGTTTGGGAATTTTGGCACCAATGGCACTTTCTTTTCCTGTCCCTCATGCTGCCTTCTCCATTGTTTGCTTCTCTCTTTCCCTAGCCTCTTTATGTTTGCAGTATTTAGGTTCAACTTACTCTTTTATCAAGTTTACTATTCAGACATATTTCTTGTTTTATCTGATACAAATTATTACTTGATTTGGTAAGTTCCTTGATGCCCTGAATTTTCTTAAAGCTATAGTTGGTGATAATGTTCTTTGGCATTTATGATTTAGCATAAACTTGAAGTCAAAATATATCGCATATATATGATGTTGCTTTAAGTTGTTGCAAATTTTAAGTTAGGGTAGATATAGGATTATATTATTTGTGTCTCAAGCGTATGCCATGATTGTTGATCATCTTCTCATATCATAATTGAAAGACAAGAATGAGATTTTGGAAAGAAACTCAATAGTTCTCATGCATTTGGTTTAATCAGAGTCATCAAATAAATAGTCATTTGATGAACAGTAAAATTTTTCAAGGAGCCTATTCACTGTTTTCGTGATGGATTAGAATTAAAAAAAAAAAAAGTTATGCCGTACCATCTATTCTTCCACCACCTAAGCAAGCATTCTTTCTTTTTCTTTTTCCACCCTTGTTTTGTTTACATGGGATTTTGTTTTGAAGTTCATGAGGACTTCTCTTTATGATATGACTTCATGATATAGATATGTGATTGAATTAAAACTATTCTTGTACATCTTCAAGGGATTTTGAACTGCCAAGATTAACTCAAGTTAGCTAGTGTGCTATCTGCTCTTTTTTTTTTTTTTTTCTTTTCCCTGGCATTACCTGGCCACTGCATGGATAAAAGAACCATTTATTAGTACTTAGAAATTCCAGATAATAATTTCCTAATTTTTTGTTCCAGGTTCTTTATTCAGTGGATAAATCAAAAGCCAAACCTGCAGTCAGAACAAGTGAGTTGAATATAGCTGTCAAGAGTGGGCAGCAGCAACCTTCTTTGATTCATCATGGTAACCAATCTCCCCTTAGTGGACATGTCAAGTCTGATATGCCAAAGACATCTGGGAAGCTTTTGGTTCTCAAACCAGGATGGGAGAATGGGGTCTCATCCCCTACTCACAAAGATGTTGCTAGTCCAACAACAAATGTGAACAAAAGAGTTACAACTAGCCAACATGCTGTTGCTACTGTTACATCTGCTCCTCTAAGAAACTCAAACAACCCAAAGCTTTCTGTTGGGGAACGCAAGGTGGCTAGCTTGAATCCAATACCTGGGTTCACTGTGGAAAAGAAACCTTCTTTGGCTCAAACCCAGAGCCGAAATGATTTTTTTAATCTCTTGAAGAAGAAAACCTCAACAAACATGTCTGCTGGTCTCTCAGATTCAGACCCTCATATTTCATCTTCCACCACAGAGAAATCTGAAGTTTTGAAGGAAGTGGTCAGTGCATCTGTGACTGCTCATGCTAATGAGAATGGTACCGCAGCAACTACGAATGGTGGCACCTGTCAAGATGCTCGAAGATTTTCTGATGATGGTGAAAAGAATATGAGCTCCACTGCTATGGTTTATCCTGATGAGGAAGAGGCTGCATTCCTTCGTTCCCTTGGCTGGGAAGAGAACTCTGGTGAGGATGAAGGCCTTACAGAAGAGGAGATCAATGCTTTTTATCAGGAGGTATATGTCTTTCTTTTTTCATTTTTGCTGTACTTTCCCTTTACTGATATAGCTGATTATTCAATAAATTTTCATTGAAGTCATTCTATGACTTGTTTCCTAGTATTATTGTCTCCAATGAACCTTTTAAGTTTATAAAAAATGATGTGCAACTGATCATGCACTATCTGTTGGATGGTAAACATAATGGAATATGTTTTTTCTTTATAGCCATTGGACAGTCATGAAGATTTGGTATATTTGTTATGCTTTTATCTGCAATCTGATTCCATGGCTAATCAGTATCTTTCTCATTGTTTAGACAATTATTTTATGCTATTTGCCTATTTTATCTATTCATTTGGTTTTTTAGTGCATGAAGCTGAGGCCATCTCTGAAACTGTGCCGTGGCATGCAGCCAAAGCTGGCTCAATCTTTTGCAGCTAATTTGGATGGAGCTACTTCTGAATTGAGCTCATCTGACTCTGGATCTGAAGCTTGACTTACTCTGTCCCTACATAGTAAATCCAAAGAAGTTCCAATTTTTTATGGCAGATTAGTTTTTTCTTTTTTTTTTTCCCCCTCATTTTATCTCTTTCTTGATGTCTTCTGTTTGAAAGAAAGCTGATGAGTTGGGCGTGGGAGGGGGTGGGTTTTGGTTTGAATGTGAAGTTTGCAAATAGTGCAATAAATCCTGCCCGCCTATAACAGAGAATTCTTTAGGTTTCTAAGGTTGGTTGGTTCATGGTTGAGGAAAGGATTGATTGGGGGCTATTTTGTCTGCAGTGGGGAAGATGCTGGAAAGTTGCGTCTTTAGGGATGTTTTGTCCTTTTAGTTCCTTTCCTTTCAAGAGGGTTCAATTTTACAAATAGCTTATTTGTGTTTTTGTTCAATTTTATGGAAAGAAAAAAATCAAAAAGTTCCATTTTTATCTTAGTTCATGTTACATACTTATTTTTCATGGTTATCCCTTTATTCTTTTTAGCCCATGTTTATATATGAAGGCTGTAGTTACACGTGAATAAAGTTAGGAAATGCTATTGGGGATTCTGTCGCATAGCTCAATTCTCACAATTTGGGAATGTTAATTCTTATCAAGCATAGGAAAGGCAGATGGAGAATATATATAAATATATATATATATATATATATATATATCCTCTAAATCAGTTACTCCTTGTTTCAAGTTAATGTAGTATAAACTTCAATACTGAACTGAAGGAATACAATTGGATTCTACCATTAGCAAGCGTAAAAAAATCTTGACAGGTCGCATATTTGGATAGAAAAGTTCAAAGTGCTTCTCTTCAACAGGTTTACTCTGATTCTCGTCCAACATTTCGAAAAATAAATGAAGCCATAAGTCGTACCTCTCTTCACGATATTGAAGGTTGGGATTATATTTCAGTGTATTTTCCTTACTTGCATAAGGTGCTTGGCCCCATCAGTTCACGCTATGGCAATTGAAACATTGGTTGCATTGATCTTTTCCAATGCTGCATAACAAGCATCACCTCTTGGCATAGTGTTCATGGCTCCGTAAACATATGCTGAATCAGAACCTGATATTGCCTCATTACTACCGTGACCCAACCAAATGAAACGCTATTGATTAACTGCATATGGGCTCAACGCTAGGTTTTCAGTTTCTCGTTTCTTACACAAGGTGAGATTAGGATCTTCGACCCCTGTAATGCTTCAAATATTCAGGTAGTGGCTCTGACACATAAATTTCTTGACCCTCCAATGATGAACTACAAAAGTTCTATGCTATTTGTATAAATGTGGTTTGTTTGGATTCATTTTTTTTTTTTCTGGTTCGGGGGAAACTTGCATGCCGCAGGATGTGTTTATATGCATTAAAAGAGTGAAATGAGGTAGCAGGGTTTAGTTCTAAATGCCTTGGAACAGATTTTTCATGCCTTCACAGTTTCATACTAATGAAAGATTCCGCTTCTTTTTTCTACAAGCACAATTCAGAGGATCCAGACACTGACCTCGATTGAGATTCATTGGATTGATAATTGTTACCAACAATTTGTTTTTCATTCAAGGGTGCAGATGACATGGTTGTTAATTATGAGTTAAGCAAAAAAAGCTTCGCAATAATATAAAACTTCAAATTTCAAATTTAGGTTGTTTTGTTGTTGAGTAAAAAGGGATGAAATCCAAATATGGGACATTCAATTTGGTGGTCCATATCACTTACAATTTTCTTTCCTACAATGCTAGGATTAATAAAAAATAATCAAGAACTATGTAAAAGTCTACCACTTAAAAGTGTGAATTTTACATAATTTTTTTCTAGGTCCCACATAATACTGAATTATGATTGGTTAATTACTATTGTAAATGATATGCTCTACCAATTTAGACTGTGTAAGAGACCTTTAGATTCCTACTTTCAACTTATGACTTGGTGATGTAATATGCAAATGCAACTGCAAAGATAATTGCATTTACCGTATCTAAAGCATTGGTTTTATTACAATTATTTGTAAATTCATTGGACTCGGGCCCTTCTAGCAAATTCTTGGTAATATATAACTTTTCTTGGTGAAATTATTGTATATGGTCAATAGTTACATGATCTTTTGATAAAATATTAGAATCTTTATTTCAATGATCGAAATTTAAATTTTAAAAGCTTCAAATATAAAAAAAAAAAGAAAAGAAAATTGAAGTATAAAATTACTGTAAGAATGTAAAGCAAATACCTTATCCTTGGACTAAGAGCATATTTTCTTCCTAGGACAAGCAAACAAAAAACTAAATAATTAAAGAAAAATGAAGCATGTTTCCAATTATCAATATGTTTATTGAATTGCAAAATAGGAAGTTTTCCAGTACAAGGTAGAAACTGATGTGCCATTAGCATGACCATGTCACAACTATCAACCAATTTCAGAAGAACTCCATTTCTCCTATGAACTTTTAATTTTCTAGTGTCTGCATATACTTTAAACACTATGAATTTTTTTTACAAATTAAATATAAAAAAAAGATTATAAGTGTTGAAATTTAAAGTTTGATTTATTGAATATAACTTTTTAAAAATAATTGCATGAATCAACAAAAGCAAGCCCTTGATTCATAATATGCATATATTTAAAGCAAAAGAAAATTGCATCCTAGCCATATATAAACCAACAATATAATTAATATTTTGCCCTCTATGAATTAATTGCACTGTATAAAACACCTGCTTAAGAAAATATTCTTAAAATATCGTTCAGACATACCATGTTTCCAATTAAAGTGCATTTAATAAGAGCTCAACCCGAGAATAAGAAACTTAAATGGATAAGTCAGATTCTAAGTTGAGTTATCTCTATAAGTTTTACTTTAATGTAGTCATCTTTATGTCAAACGAAATCGCAGTAGTCAATTTTACAGCATAGACATTCAAAAGGCCAATACTTTTGCTAATCATTGTTGTACCATTCAGAATTTTGAGGATTTATTGACTTTGAGAAACGCGGTTAAATGTTATTAATTGAGTCATTAAATTTTTAATCATTTTTTACCTTTGATGTGAAAAAAAAAATGTTATTTACGATAAAAAATTACAAAAAAAAAGAGAAACACTTGGATCAGTCCAAGAATACGAATAAAATTAATATACAGGCAATATATACTGTTTACTTGAAGAATCTATATGCTTAAAAGATAGCTGAGTGTTTAATTAAAAACTGGAAGAAAATATGCTTTGTATGTTTAGCATTTTCTTAATTTGGAATCCTATTTATATGGATAAAGATCAAGTTTTTGTTATTGAATGAAATTTTCTGGCTCGTATTGTATAAGGTTTTTTCTAGTTTTTAGAATCATGCCAACTAGTCTTTGAGCATATCATATCAAGTATGATCCTATGAGGCCAACTCATCTTTTAACAAAATTGAGAAAATTAATAGAAATGCAATTTTTTTTTTTTTTTAATAAAAGAAGCTACAACTTGGGAATAGGGGAAAACAATTGTTATTATTGGAATTTGAATATTAAATATACTAAATAATACTTCATCAATGATAGTTGTACGAACTAATAAATTAAGTTTTGAGTTGACAGAAAATGCATTTTTGAAGGAAGAAAATTAAGAAAAAATGTTGGATTTATTGGAATAATCTGGTGAAGTTCACAAAAAAAATTCTAATATTACAAAATATGGTATCTTTTTTAGACAAATCTTCCACTTTATCCTAAGGGATAACTACATGAATGTCTTTAGAAAAAACCAAAAGAGCCAACAACAATATTGAAATCACTAAAATGGATAGATAAGTTGCATATTGGGAAAGAAGAATCAAAAGTTCTATTCAATTTTTCATCTTTTGTTAATTTTTATTTTTAATATATTTGAAATATAAAAAATAAATAATAAATAAATAAACTTTTGAAATGATAAAAAAGTAAATGTTAGATCAAGAAATTCATAATTAACAAACTCAGATATACAATCAACAAAAAAAGCAATTGTAGACATTCATTTTTTTGATATTGAAAATAACAAATAATAAATAAAATACTTCAGGATCTTTAACTAAACTCATAATTAACAAACCCAAATTGCTTTTTTATGATCATTCAATTTTTCAATCACTAATTTTCAAAAATTCCATTTAAATATGAGTTCATTGAATGAGACTTGTAGAGAGAATCGATAGGAAAATGAGGATGAGAGAGAAGAAAAAGAGAAATTAAAAAAATAAAATTTTGTTTTTATGACAGGTTGAAACAGTATCGTTTTAGAAAACGAATTTGGTGTAACTCACATGTTTACCTATGTATTGACTTTGTTACGACTAGACTTATTTGCATTGAAAAGTTTTTGTCTTTTATTTTAGTTTTATTTTACTTTTTTTAGGTTAAATCTTAAATTTAATATTAATTAATGTATAGGAATTAAATTTGAACACATATTAAGATAGAATAGCTAACTTCACCATTTAACCAACATATAAAGACAAATTGTATTATTTGAAAAAAATTGGAATGAAAAAATAATGATGTGTCAAAAATTTTTACCATGTCATCATCTTTGACCACATGAATTTTACACGTTAGTAAAGTCAATAGCTATGTAACAAAAATGCTATGTCAAAAAAGTCAAAATGCCACTTTATCAATTTTAACGAAAAAAATTTGAATCATTAACAATTTACTAAATTTGATAATTAAATAAAGTATAGGAATTCAATTTGTACACATTAAGATAAAAGAAATAATTTTACTATTTAACTAAAGTATAAAAATCTATAATTTAACTTTTTTTTACTAAAAGAAGTATATGAGAAAGGATTGTAAGTGTTGATCTTCGAATTTTAAAAATAGTTGCATGAACAAATAAATATAAGTAAGCCCTAGATTAATAATATGCATATATTTAAAGTAAAGGAAATTAATTTGCATCCTAGCTATATAAAGTATAAACCAACAATCAATTAATATTTTGCCATCTATGAATTAATTGCATGTGTAAAACCCGTTTAAGACAACATTCTTAAAATATCATTAAGACATACTATGTTTCCAATAAAGGTGCATTTAATAAGAGCTCAACCTAAAAATTATAAACTTAAATGCATGACTCAAATTCTAAGTTGTGTTATCTCTATAAGCTTTACTTTAATGCAGATTCTACTTATCTTCATGTTAAACAAAATAGTAGTTCAATTTTTTAGCATAGACTTTCAAAGGACTTTGAGAAATGCGGTTAAATGTTATTGAGTCATTAAATTCTTAATCCTTTCTTTCCTTTGATGTGAAAAGCAAAAAAAAAAACAAAACAAAATTTTTTTTTACAACAACAAATTAAAAAAAAAAAAGAAATGCCTGGACCAGTCCAGAAATATGAATAAAATTTATTTACAAACTGCATATACTATTTACTTGAAGAACCCATATGCTTAAAAAATAGCTGAGTTTTTAATTAGAGGTTGCAAGAAAGTATGCTTTGAATGTTTGGCATGTTCTCTTAATTTGGAATCCCATTTAATCCTAATACATGAATTATATGGATAAAGATAAAGTTTTTGTTATATAATGACATTTTCTGGCTTGTGTTGTATAAGGATCTTTCTAGTTTCTAAAACCATGTCAACTAGACTTTCAGTATATCATTTGAAGAAAGAGCCTATGAGGCCAACTCATTTTTTTAGAAAATTGAGAAAATTAATAGAAAATGTATTTTTTCTATAAAAAAAGTCACAACTTGAGAATAGGGAAAGGAATTATTATTATTATAATTTGAATCTTAAATCTGTTAGATATTACTTCATCAAAAGTAATTATATAAACCAATATTTTAAGTTTCGCATTGATAAAAAAATGATTTTTTTAAAGAAAAAAATTAAGAAAAACTACAAGGGTTTATTGGAATAATCTAGCGAAGTTAAAAAAAAACTTCCAATATTACAAAGTATTGTATCTTATTTAGACAAATCTTTCACTTTATTTTAAGGGATAACTACATGAATGTCTTTAACAAAAACCAAAAGAGCCAACAACAATATTGAAATCACCAAAACGGATAGACAGGTTGTATATTGGGGAAGAAGAATCCGAAATTCTGCTCAACTGCATTTTCCTTCAAGTTTTCATTAAACATCTCAAAGAAAAATGTCGGCATGATATAGTCAGGCCTTCTTGGAGTCCCATTCTTCATCACATGATTCAAAAGGTTATTGTTATAAGTTTGGGCATTTGAGACACTTGTGTAAGGTGCATTTCCTACGGTTGGCCATCCGGTCTCAGCTACAACAATTTTTACATTACCAAAGTTGATCTTTTCCAAGGCTGCATTGAAAGCATCGACCATGGCATCAAAAAGGTTGTAATACGTCAAGCTTCCATCAGTCACCACCGGTGCAATGGATGTGAACAAGGCATATTCATCTGAAATATGAGTAGGATCTAAGGAGTAAGAAAAGTAAGGGTACACATTGATCATAAGGGGTGCATCCTCTTGAGCCAAAATAGTAGCAATACTGGTCATAGTTGCTGTTATGTCACTTGCAAAAGCACCAACTGAAGGAGGATAAGAAGCTCCCAAGGCAGTTCCAGGGAGTACAGTCGTGATCTTAACATCGTTTAGTCCGATTGAGGCGAGTGCATTTTTTATATTAGTCATAGCTGCTGGAACATTTGATCCCAATGGCCCTGGAATGACTTCGTTGCCTATGGTAATCCATTTAAATGAAACATCATTCTTGTAAGGGACAATGTTAGTGTTAACCCATGCATTGGCTGCATCTTGACTCGTTGCGAAGCTCGCTATGTCCTCATTTCTTGGACCAATAGCGACGGATAGCCCTGATCCCCTCAATGCTTCAAGCACTTCAGGGTAAGGCTGATAGATCCTGATATTTTCAATTTGACTTTTTTGGTAAAGGTTGATTACATCCTTTGGAGATGGAAGATTATTTCCATTTAGACCATAGCAAACACCAATATTACGAGCATCTGCAACATATTGTAGATCAATTAACATAATATATATATATATGATGTAAAGAATAGATAAAATGGAATGAAGATTAAAGGTAGAGTTTCAATTTTATGCATGCTTTTGCCATATGTTTTAAGCCATATTTGATATATAATCACAAGAAAAAGGTGTTTTTACCGACAAGAGAAAGCAACTGAGTTAATAGCACCAATGCTAAGAAAAACAACTGAGCCAATTTAGGACCCATATTCCTTATTGCTCTTGCTTCACAAATTCAAAACCTAGAAAGCTGGAACAATTTTCTAGGCTTTTGACAAATGAATTTTAATTTTACTGGTGTTGATTTCTTGTGAATATTGCTAGGTTTATATATCCACAGGATTTTCCATTTTTGGGCACAATAATAATGTCATGGTGTTTACTTGGAAACTGATTAAATGTATTTTAATGTACTTCCTTTTTTTATGGCCAATTGAATGAGCTTTCCTTAAACATTGAAAGAGTAAAGTAAATTGATAGTTATCCTTATATTGATAAACTACGCTATCATTTCCTCTATGATGCACTCATCATTTATTTCATCTTCTAATATAAGAAGGAAAAATTGGCTATCATTGTACAAATTAATTGAACAATTAGAGATGAACTGGCCTACCACTCTATAATTTATTTTGTTAAAATAAAAAGCTAGGCAATTATCTTAGGATTTTTCTTAACTTTTTTTTTTTTTTTATAATTCCCATGATATGTAAGGAACTTTACATTAGTCTAAGTTTTTCTATGGCTACAAAGATTTTTGGCCTTTCTAAATAAGTTAAACTTTGTAAGTGGGTTCACCATAAATGCCATGTTCTTTCCACCGGTTAAAACAAATCAAATTTTGATCGACTGTAATGTTGTTTGGGAATTTTGGCACCAATGGCACTTTCTTTTCCTATCCTTCATGCTACATTTTCCATTGCTTACTTGCTTTTTTCCCTCGACTCTTTATGTTTTCAGTATTTAGGTTTCAACTTACTCTTTTATCAAGTCTACTATTTAGATATATTTGTTGTTTTATTTTATACAAATTATTACTTGATTTGGTAAGTTCCATAATGCCTTGAATTTTCTTAAAGTTACGATTGGTGATAATTTTCTTTGGCATTTATGATTTAGCATAAACTTGAAGTTAAAATATATTGTATATATATAATATTGCCTTAAGTTGTTGCAAATTTTAAGTTAGGGTAGATATAGAGTTATATTATTTGTGTGTCAAGCATAAGCTAGGATTGTTGACCATCTTCTTAGATCATAATTAAAAGATATGAGTGAGATTTTGGAAAGAAACTCATTAGGTCTCATGCATTTGGTTTAATCAATGTCATTAAATAAATACACTCAATTGATGAACAATAAAACTTTTTAAGGAGCCTACTCATTATTTTCTTGATGGATTAGAATTTTTTTTTTAAAAATTATGCAATACCATATATTCTTTAACCTTCTAAGCAAGCATTATTTCCTTTTCCTTTTCCATGCTAGTTTTATTTATATTGGATTTTGTTTTAAAGTTCATGAGGACTCTTCTGTATGATATAACTTTTTGATATAGACTTGTAATCTAATTTAAACTGTTGTTGTACATCTTCAAGGGATTTTGAAATGCCAAGATTAATTCAAGCTAGCTAGTGTGTTATCTGTTTTTTTTTTTACATTATTTGGCTGCTGCATGGATAAAAGAACTAGTTATTTAGTACTTAGAAATTTCATATAATAATTTCCTAATTTTTTATTTCAGGTTCTCAATTCAGTGGATAAATTAAAAGCCAAATATGCAGTTAAAAAAAATGAGTTGAATATAGCTTTTAAAAGTGGGCAGCAACAACCTTTTTCTATCCATCATGGTAATCAATCTCCCCATAATGGACACGTCAAGTTTGATATGCCAAAGACATATAGGAAGCTTTTGGTTCTCAGACCAGTATAGGGGAATGGGGACTTATCCCTTACTAATAAAATGTTACTAGTCCAACAACAAATGTGAATAATAGAGTTACAACTAGCCAACATGTTGTTGCTACTATTACATATGTTCATGCAAGAAACTCAAACAACCCAAAGCTTTCTGTTGGGGATGTTAGAAAAAAATAAATAAAAGAAAAGAACTTTGGTTTTGAGGTGTGGAGAATATGTTTTTAAAGATAATTATACCTTTAGATACAATAAAGCCTCAAAATACTTCAAGTAGAAGTAGTAAAAATAGTTATACTGAAATATTTATTTATAATGAATGAACAAACATAAACTTCTATTCAAATGGTTATGACCTTTTATATAATCATGATTTTTATGAATAATAATCTATTTATATTCAAACAGTTATGATCATTTGTCATATGAAAATTATTTATGTTCAAACATAATTGTTTAAAATATGAATTAAATTAATACAAAAATTAATTTTATTCATCAATAATTAAATATTTCTATCCAAAGTGAGCTGTACCATATTCTAAACTATCAATAATCTCCCATTAATTTGAAATGTTAATGGTTAATCTTTAACCTTTCACACAAATAAATATTATGAATACAAGAATGTATCTCTCGATTTAAACATTTAATTAGCGTATATATATTAAAATTTTAATGAAGTTGATGATTTTCGTAGATTAAATTTTAACTCCTAGTGTTACAATTGAAGATATAATATGCATAATACTTATTTATTCTTCTATCAGAGGTTTATAATCGCTCTAGCACTATTATAATCATATGCTTATCCTATTCATAAACATTTATAAGAAAGACCTCAATTTTTTTTGTTGAAGCGACACCACTTTTATGTTTATATAGGTAAAGATTTCATTATGTCTCTATTAGTTTAGACATTTAAAACTCCATTAAGAATATACAAACTCATCTTTCTCACTCAATGAATCACACTAGTTTCTAAATTTTGAATGGATTTTATTAGTGTATAATAATAACTTATTTTTACCCATTAAACTTTGTAATTAGAGATTACTAATTTATAGGTAGAGTTTTTATTATGTCTCTATTACTTCAGACATTTAAAACTCCATTACGAGTATAAAAACTCATCTTTTTCACGCAATAAATCATACTAGTTTCTAAAATTTAAATAGATTTTACTAGTATTTAACAGACATATAATAATAACTTGTTCAAAGTTGGATTCCCATTATTGGTGTCTAATAGTAAGGGTTTGAATTCATTCTACTTGTAGTACTATTAACCAAATATCTTATAATTCAATTTTCTTATATGGTAATTGCCTTCACTTGAGATTGAATCTTTAATATAATAATTTCAAGCTAATATATCCAAAAATTTTATTTTACATATCATTTATATGCTCTAGACATTGTTGCCTTATTCTTGTTATTTTAAGAAATAGTTGGTTTTAGTTGTGACAACAATTCTATACTCATAAATTTTTACCATTCAATTTCCATATTTTTATATATCTTTAATACAAATATATTTCTAGTACAATTGGATAAACTCAATCAATAAATCAAACCATTTTAATCCTTTTAAGATTTTTAAAGACCTTTTTATGATTTTACTTTAATAAGTGTACTAAACTTATTAGCTTGTATAATTTACTCATTAAATTATACTATAATCTTACAATACTATAGTGAAAATTTTTATTTCTTTTGATTCTTATCACTCCACCATGTGCAAGTATGTATTTTTTTATTAAAAATATCTCATTCAACTATTAAGATATCATACATACTTAATCAAGTTACGATTTCATTTATCTTTTTACTATTTGGTAGTTTTTTTTTTTTTTTTAAGTATAAGACTTTCAAATCCACCCTTAATGACAAATAACTAGCAACTATTCTATATCTTAATTTTTTTTCATAACAATTTCAAACTTTTATATTTTAACTTCATATAAAAGTTTACTTCAATAAGTAGATTTCAATCTAATCATACTTCTTTAGTCTCCTTTTAAGATTTTTTATGTCAATTCATAAATATTTATGAATCTATTTCATCATGGACACTATTAATCATCTTATTATCATGAGCAAAACCATTTTCTTGACCTAAATCGGTCAAATAGCATTTACCTTGCTATTTTTTTATTCACAAAACTTTGAATCACTCATGACTTCCAAAGTAAATATAATTTTATACTTTTATTATATCTCAAAACTTTTAATAAAACCATGAGATGTAAATCATTTATACAAGTCATGAATTAGACCATGTATATAACAAAAAATTAGCACAACGTGATCAAGATTATGGCAATAGTTTTAGCTTATGGCTATTTTAAACCAACCACAATAATCAACATCATACCTTAAATCATGTAGATCTGGTTATTGATGCTATATCATTTATACTTATGACTTTTAGTGAAAATCAACTATCTTAAATGTTAACCATGAGTTTCTAATATACATAACAATTGCCCAATTGCCAATTTCAAGTTCATGACTATTAAAAACATCATATTTCAAATATTTTTACAATTATTTTGTGAACAATATATTCAAATCTAGATCACTATACCAAAGCAAGTCATGAAACATAATTCTCTTGTCAATAAAATGCAATCATAGAATATGGACCATAAAATATGACTTTATGATAAGAACATATATATTTGCTTCTTTTTCAAAAAGATTATAAATTCACAATTTCTTTTTTGCCTTAAAATAATTCTCAAGAATTTTATTATTTTGATTTGATAACCATGGTCTTACTAAAATATAATAAGGTTACAAAAGATTCATAACCAAAACTAGCAAGTACTCCATGTCCATTTTATACTCATGACCAGTCAATTACATGATTAAAAAAATTCACATATAACATATCATAAAATTATGAATCATAAATTAAATAATTTAATTTAGAATCAAAATATCAAAATAATAGTCAATAAAGAAAGCAAAATTCAATGAGACTCAAGGTCTCCAATGAATTATTAATCACCAATTATTTTAGTAGAATATAAAAATTACAAAAATAGTAATAAGAAACTTATCTTATGTTTAGTATTTATTTCACCAAAAAATCATTTTAGCAATTGAAGCTATCTCTGTTTGCATTAAAATAAACTTTATTTTTATTTATTTTAATGGTAAACCATGTTATTTTCTCCATGGCATTCCAACATAAAACTTTTCAAATTCATAAACATGACTAATAACACATTGGATGAGTTTCCCTCAAACCTGTGATAACTGGCCAATGTCTCAATGTTTATACATGCCTTTTCTTTTAATTAATATCTCATATACAAAAAGTAATAATGTTTTTGTGTAACCATTGATTAACATTTTGACGGTATTTATAATTTTCACTTTTTAATTGTTTACAATAAAATTTTATTTTATAAAATCACTTCTAATATAATACACCCAACAGGCAAAATATATGTTACATTGCCAGTGTTTATGATAATAACAATTATTTGATTTATTATCCACCAATTAATTCAAGAAACACTATATCTTAATAATAATTATTCACATACATCAATTTAATTTTAATTGATTTTCATGAAAATTGAATATTAGTCAAATTTTAAACTAATAATAAATTTTTTAAAAAATCAACTTTTGATTTATAAATGACCAATAAAGATATAACCATACGAATAGCTTAACTCAACTTATTATCTCAATTTAACATCATGATTTAAAAATAAAACTAATATTGCAGTCAAATTTTATTTTCTGCATATATTTTTCACTTACATCTAATTTTTTATGATGGATTCCTTTATCCATTTTTTATTGTTTTTATAGAAATCATGAGACAATTTGCCTGTTCTATATAAACCCAAAACATGACAACTAAACAATCAGCTATTCCTTTATAATCCAATTTAATTCGTTACTTGATAACAAGTGATAATTCTTTTGGTCATAGATCAATTCGTGTCTTTCTCTTTTATGTTATTAGGCTATTTCCCATCCCTGTCTTTATAGGTATTGATTTTTCAAATAAATATAATACAATTTATTAAATCCAATTGTGGAGCCAATTTAAGTAAATGTATAAACTTATGCAACGTAATCAATATTTTGTGTATTGTGTTTTGACTTTACATATTAATTAAATTAATTCTTAACATGCTTATCTCATGTAGTCAATCTTCTTATAAGTAAATATGCAAAAAATAAAATATACCTCTAATGAAGATCTTTATGAAAATTAATATTTTGGTCAATAGAAACTTTAATCCTTTGACACCTTGAGCTTTATCTATTATTGATTTTCAAACCATGCCAATTTTTTGACCTCGTATCTTCTTTATGCGAAATATAAAGGTATAATTGCCTTTAAAATGTTAGAAAAAATAAATAAGAGAAAAGAAATAAAAGAATACAATAATGCCTCAAAAATTTTTAAGTAAAAGTAGTGAAAATGGTTATACCAAAATTTTATTTATAATGAATGAACAGATATAAACTTCTATTCAAATGATTATGACTTTTTGTATAATCATAAACTTTATGAAAAATAATCTATTTATACACTCATGCATCATACATATATGGACCATTTCAATCTTCTCGAATCCACCCATATACATTCATATCCATACACACCCATAAGACGTAAATCTCCAGTAGTTTATAGGGTGTCTATCTCATAAAATCTTATAACTCTCTTATATTTTTTTCTCATCCCTAACCCTATACAGACTCTATCTATTTATAAGCATACAAACTTGCCTATTAAGAATTTTTTTTCTCTTAGAATTTTTTTTCTGTAAGTCAAATTTGCCTATTAGAAATCTTTTTTTTTTAGAATTATTCTTTTGTAAGTCTTTTTGTCCATCAAGCAATGTCTAACCAATCCAAAACAAATTGGTTATGGGATTTGAGTTACTATTCTCCACAAATTGATGGTTATCCTTATATTGATAAACTCTGCTATCATTTTCTCTATGATGCACTTATCATTTATTTCATCTTCTAATATAAGAAAGAGAAATTTGCTATCATTGTACAAATTAATTGAACAATTAGAGATAAATTGGCCTACCACTGTATAATTTATTTTGTCAAAATAAGAAGCTAAGCAACTATTTTGGGATTTTTCTTAATTTTTTTTATGATTCCTATGATACGTAAAGAGTTCTGCATTAGTCTAAGTTTTTTCATGGCTATAAAGATAGTTGACTTTCTCTATAAGTTAAACTTTGTAGATAGGTACCATAAATGCCATGTTCTTTCCATTGGTTAAAACAAACCAAATTTTGATTGATTGTAATGTTGTTTAGGAATTTTGGCACCAATGGCACTTTATTTTTTTGTCTCTCATGCTGCCTTCACCATTACTTACTTACTTCATTCCCCTGCCTTTTTATGTTTGCAATATTTATATTTCAACTTACTCTTTTATCAAGTGTACTATTCAGACATATTTCTTGTTTTATCTAATATAAATTATTACTTGATTTGGTAAGTTTCGTAATGCCCTGAATTTTCTTAAAGCTACAGTTAGTGATAATCTTTTTTAGCATTTATGATTTAGCATAAACTTGAACTCAAAATATATTGCATATATATAATGTTGCCTTAAGTTGTTACAAATTTTAAGTTAGGGTAGATATAGGGTTATATTATTTGTGTCTTAAGGGTATGCTATGATTGTTGATCATATTCTTATATCATAATTGAAAGATAAGAATGAGATTCTGAAAAGAAACTCATTAGGTCTTATGCATTTGGTTTAATCAATGTTATCAAATAAATACACTCAATTGATGAATAGTAAAACTTTTTAAAGAGCCTACTCATTATTTTCTTGATGGATTAGAATTAAAAAAAAAATTTATACAATACCATTTATTCTTCCACCACCCAATCAAGCATTTTTTCTTTTTCCTTCTCCACCCTAGTTTTATTTATATTGAATTTTGTTTTAAAGTTCATAAGGACTCATCTTTATGATATAACTTCATGATATAGACTTATGATCGAATTAAAACTATTGTTGTACATTTTTAAGGGATTTTGAAATGCCAACATTACTTCAAGTTAACTAGTGTGTTATTTGCTTTTTTTTTTAGGCAAGGGCATTACTAGGCCACTGCATGGATAAAAGAATTATTTATTTAGTAATTAGAAATTTTAGATAATATTTTCTTAATTTTTTGTTCCAAGTTTTTAATTTAGTGGATAAATCGAAAGGCAAACTTACAGTTAGAATAAGTGAGTTGAATATGGCTTTCAAAAGTAGACAGCAACAACCTTTTTGGATTCATTGTGGTAATCAATCTTCCCTTAATAGACATGTCAACTTTGATATGCCAAAAGCATCTGAGAAGCTTTTGGTTCTCAGACCAGTATAAGAGAATGGGGTCTTATCCCCTACTAACAAAGATGTTGCTAGTCCAGCAACAAATGTGAGTAGCAAAGTTACAACTAGCCAACATGTTGTTGCTATTGTTACATATGCTCCTACAAGAAACTCAAACAACCTAAAGCTTTTTGTTGGGGATGTTAGAAAAAATAAATAAGAAAAAAGAAATAAAAGAAAAAAATTTTGGCTTTAAGGTATGAAAAATACTTTTTTAAAAGTAATTTTATCTTTAAGATACAATAAAACCTCAAAACACTCCAAACAGAAATAGTGAAAATGGTTATATTAAAAATTTTATTTATAATAAATGAACAAACATAACTTCTATTCAAATGGTTATGACATTTTGTGTAATCATGACTTTTATGAATAATAATCTATTTATATTCAAACAGTTATGACCATTTGTCATATGATAATTATTTTTGTTCAAACATAATTATTTAAAATATGAATAAAATTAATACAAAAATTAATTTTATTCATTAATAATTAAATCTCTCTATTCAATGTGGGATGCACTACATTCTAAACTATCAACAATCCCTCATTAATTTGGAATGTTAGTACTTAATTTTTAACATTTCACACAAATAAATATTATGAATATAAAAGGGTATCTCTTGATTTAAACTTTTAATTAGCGTATATATTTTAGAATTCTAACAAAGTTGATGGTATTTATAGATTAAACTTCAACTCCTAGTGTTGAAATTGAAGATATAACATACTTAATACTCATTTACTCTTCTGTTAGAGGTTTATAATCGCTTTAGTACTATTATAGCCATATGTTTATCTTATTCATAAACATTGACAAGAGAGACTCTAATTCTTTTTATTTAAGTGACACCACTTTTATGTTTATATAGGTAGAGTTTTCATTTTGTCTCTATTACTTTAGATATTTAAAACTCTATTAAGAGTATAAAAACTTATTTTTCCTATGCAATGGATCACACTAGTTTCTAAAATTTAAATCGATTTTACTAGTGTTTAATAAACACATAACAATAATTTGTTCAAAGTTGGATTCCCATTACTAATGTCTAATAGTAAGGGTCTAAATTCATTCTACTTGTAGTGCTACAAATTAAATATCTTGGAATTCAATTTTCTTTTATGGTAATTACCTTCACTTTAGATTGAATATCTAATATAATCATTTCAAGCTAATATATCCAAAATTTTCATTTTGCGTATCATTTATATGCTCTAGACATTGCTGCATCATTCTTGTCATTTTAAAAAATAGTTAGTTTTAGTTGTAGCCACAACTCTATACTTATAAATTTCTACCATTCAATTTTCATACTTTTATATATCTTTAATACAATTATACTTATAGTACAATTGAATAAACTCAATAAATAAACCAAACCATTTTAATATTTTAAAATTTTTAAGGGCCTTTTTATGATTTTACTTTAATAAGTATACTAAACTTATTAGCTTATATAATTTGCTCATAAAATTATGCTAAAATCTTACAATATTATGGTGGTAATTTTTCTTTCTGTTGATTCTTATCACCCCACCATGTGCAAGTATGTATTCTTTTATTAAAAAATATCTCATTCAACTATAAATATATCATACATACTTAATCAAGTTACGATTTCATTTATCTTTTCATTATTTAGTGGTTTTTTTTAAGTAGAAGGCATCCAAATCCATCCTTAGTAAAAGATAACAAGCAAATATTTTATATCTTAATATTTGTTTTTCATAAAAATTTTAAAACTTTTATATTTTAACTCAATATAAGAGTTTACATCAATAAACATATTTCAAATATAATCATGCTTCTTTAATTTTCTTTTAAGACTTTTATATCAATTCATAAATACTTATGACTCTATTTAATCATGGACACTATTAATCATTTTATTATCATGAGCAAAACCATGTCTATCACCCAAACTGGTCAAATAGTATTTACCTTGCTATTTTTTTCTATTCACAAAATCTTTGAATCACTCATGACTTCCAAAGTAAATATAACTTTATACTTTCATTATATCTCAAAACTTTTAATAAAACCTTGAGATGTAAATCATTTATACAAGTCATGAATTAGATCATGTATATAACCAAAAATTAGCACAACATGATTAAGATTATGGCATCAATTTTAGTTTATGGTTATTCTAAGCCAATCACAATAATCAACATCGTACCTTAGATCATGTAGATTTTGTTATTAATGCTATCTCATTTATACTTAAGACTTTTAGTGAAAACCAACTATCTCAAATGTTATCTATGAGTTTTCAATATACATAACAATGGCCCAATTGCTAATTTCAAGTTCATGACTATTGAAAACATTAAATTTCAAATATTTTTACAATCATTTTGTGATCAGTATATTCAAATCTGTATCACCATACCAAAACAAGTCTTGAAATGTGATTATCTTGTCAATAAAATGCAATCATGGAATATGGACCATAAAATATGACTTTATGATAAGAACATATATATATTTGCTTCTTTTTCGAAAAGATTATAAATTCATAATTTCTTTTATGCCTTAAAGTAATTCTTAAGAATTTTATCATTTTGATTTAATAACCACGGTTTTATCAAAATATAATAAAGTTATAAAATATTCATAACCAAAGCTAGCAAGTACTCCATGTCCATTTTATACTCATGACCATTCAATGCTATGATTAAGAAAATTCACATATAAAATATCATAAAATCATGAATCATAAATTAAATAATTTAATTTAGAATCAAAAGATCAAAAGAATAGTCAATAAAGAAAGCAAAACTCAATGAGACTCAAGGTCTCTAATGAATTATTAATCACCAATTCTTTTAGTAGAATATACAAATTACAAAGATAGTAATAAGAAATTTATCTTGTGTTTAGTATTTATTTCACCAAGAAATCATTTTGGCAATTGAAGCTATCTCTATTTGCATTAAAATAAACTTTATTTTTATTTATTTTAATGGCAAACTGTGTCATTTTCTCCATGGCATTCCAACATAAAACTTTTCAAATTCATAAACATGACTAATAACACATTGGATGAGTTTCCATCAAACCTATGATAATTGGCCAGTGTCTCAATGTTTATGACATGGCCTTCCTTTTAATCATTCTCTCATATGCGAAAAGCAACAATGCTTTTGTGTAACCATTAATTAACTCTTTGGCAGCTATTTATAATTTTCACTTTTTAATTGTTTACAATAAAATTTTATTTTGTAAAATCACTTCTAGTATAATACACCCAACAAGCAAAATACATGTCACATTGCCCGTGTTTATGATAATAACAATTATTTAGTTTATTATCCACTAATTAATCCATGAAACTCCATATGTTAATAATAATTATTCACATACAACAATTTAATTTTAATTGGTTTTTTAAAAAATTGAATATTAGTCAAATTTTGAACCAATAATAAATTTTAAAAAAAATAACTTTTGATTTATAAACGACCAATAAAGATATAATCATACAAATAACTTGATTCAACTTATTATCTCAATTTTATGCCATGATTCAAAAATAAAACTAATCTTGCAGTCAAATTTTGTTTTCTATATATAATTTTTCATGGTAAATTCCTTTACCTAATTTTGATTGTTTTCATAGAAATCATGGGACAATTTGCATGTTCTATATATACCCAAGAGATGACAATTAAACAATCAATCATTCCATTAGAATCCAATTTAATTTGTTACTTAATAACAAGTGATAATTCATTTGATCATAGATCAATTCATGTCATTATCTTTTATATTATTAGGTTTTTTCCCATTTCAGTCTTTATGAGTATTGATTTTTCAAATAGATATAATACAATTCATTGAACCCAATTATGGAGCCAATTTAAGTAAATATATAAACTTATGCAATGTAATCAATATTTTGTATATTATATTTTGACTTTATATACTAATGAAATTAATTATTAACGTGTTTATCTCATATAGTTAATATTTTTATTAATAATTATGCAAAAAATAAAATACATACCTCTAATAAAGATCTTTACGAAAATTAACATTTTGGTCAATGAAAACATTAATCCTTTGACATCTTGAGCCTTCTATATTATTAGTTTTCAAATCATGCCAATTTCTTTTCTTTATATCTTCGTTATACGAAATATAAATGTATAATTACTTTTAAAATGTTAGAAAAAAATAAACAAGAGAAAAGAAATAAAAGAATATAATAACGCCTCAAAACTTTTCAAGCAGAAATAATGAAAATGATCATACTAAAAAATTTATTTATAATGACTAAACATATATAAATTTTTATTAAAATGATTATGATTTTTTGTATAATCATTACTTTTATAAATAATATTCTATTTATATTTAAACAGTTATGATCATTTATCATATGATAATTATTTCTATTCAAACATATTTATTTAAAATATGAATAAAATTAATATAAAAATTAATTTTATTTATCAATAATTAAAATTTTTTATCTAATATGAGATACATCGTATTCTAAATTACCGAAAAGGCGAAAAGGCAACGTAGTGCTGCTACTTGAATCCAATGCCTGGGTTCACTGTGGAAAAGAAACCTTCTTTGGCTCGAACCCACAGCCGAAATTATTTTTTTTAATCTCCTAAAGAAGAAGGCCTCAATAAACACGTCTGCTGGTCTCTTAGATTCAGATCCTCATATTTCATCTTCCACCACAGAGAAATCTGAAGTTTCAAAGGAAGCAGTCAGTGCTTCTGTGACTACTAATGCTAATGAGAATGGTACAGTAGCAACTACCAATGGTGGCACCTGTCAAGATGCTTAAAGGTTTTCTGATGATGGTGAAAAGAATATGAGCTCCACTGCTATGGTTTTTCCAGATGAGGAAGAGGCTACATTCTTTCGTTCTCTTGACTGGGAAGAGAACTCTAGTGAGGATGAAGCCCTACAGAAGAGGAGATCAATGCTTTTTATCAGGAGGTAAGATATATCTTTCTTTTTTCTTTTTTACTGTACTTTCCCTTTGCTGATATAACTGATTATTCAATAAATATTCATTGAAGTCATTCTATTACTTGTTTCCTAGTATTAGTGTCTCTAATGAACCTTGAAGTTTACTGAAAATGATGTGGAGCTAATACCGCTCTATTATTTGGATGGTAAACATAATGGAATATGTTTTATCTTTATAGCTATTGGACAGTCGTGAAGATTTGGTATATTTGTTATGCTTTTATCTGCAATCTGATTCCATGGCTAATCAGTATCTTTCTAAATGTTTAGACAATTATTTTATGCTATTTACTTATTTTATCTATTCATTTGGTTTTTTAGTGCATGAAGCTGAGGCTATCTCTGAAACTCTGGCGTGGCATACAGCCAAAGCTAGCTCAATCTGTTGCAACTAATTTGGATGGAGCTTCTTCTGAATTGAGCTTGTCTGACTCCGGATCTGAAGCTTGACTTTCTCTGTCCCTACATAGTAAATCCAAAGAAGTTCCTCTTTTTTTTATGGCAGATGATTAGGTTTTATTTTCCCCACATTTTATCCCTTTTTTTATGTCTTCTATTTGAAAGAAACCTGATGAGTTAGGCGTGGGGGGTGGATTTTGGTTTGAATGTGAAGTTTGCAAATAGTGCAATAAATCCTACCCGCCTATAACAGAGAATTCTTTAGGTTTCTAAGGCTGGTTGGTTCATGGTTGAGGAAAGGATTGATTGGGGGTTATTTTGTCTGCAGTGGGGAAGATGCTGGAAAGTTGCATCTTTGTCCTCTTCTTCCCTTCCTTTCAAAAGGGTTCAATTTTACAAATAGCTTATTGGTGTTTTGGCCAATTTTATGGAAAGAAAAAAACAAAGGAAATAAAAAAGTTCCATTTTTATCTTAGTTCATGTTACATATTTATTTTTCGTGGTTATCCCTTCATTCTTTTTAGCCCATATTTTTATGTGAAGGCTGTAGTTACACGTGAATAAGGAAATTCTAGTGGGGACTATGTCGCATAGCTCAATTCTCACAATTTGGGAATGTTAATTCTTAACAAGCATAGGAAATTCACACGGAGAATATATATATTCCTCTCAATCAAGTACTTGTTTTAAGTTAATGTAATATAAACTTCAATACTGAACTGAAGGAATACAATTGGATTCTACCATTAGCAAGCGTCAAAAAATCTGTAAACAGGTTGCATATTTGGATAGGAAAGTTCAAAGTGCTTCTCTTCAACAGGTTTTTTCTGATTCTTGTCCAACATTTCTAATAGTGAATGTATCCATAAGTTGTACCTTTCCAAACGATATTGAAGTAGAGGTTGGAATTATATTTGTGTATTTTCCTTACTTGCATAAGGAGCTTGGCCCCATTAGTTCCTGCTATGGCAATTGAAACATTGGTCGTATTTATCTTTCCCAATGCTGCATAACAAGCATCACCTCTTGGCATATTGACCATGGCTACGAAACATATGCTGAACCAGAACCTGATATTGCCTCATTACCTACCGTGACCCAACCAAATGAAACGCCATTGATTAACTGCATATAGGCTCAACGCCAGGTTTTCAGTTCCTCGTTTATTACACCAAGTGAGATTAGGATCTCCAACCCCTGTAATGCTTCATACATCAGGTATTGGCTCTCACAGATAAATTTCTTGACCCTCCAATGATGAACTACAAAAGTTCTATGCTATTTGTGTATTTGTGGTTTGTTTGGATTATTTTTTTTTCTGGTTCGGGGGAAACTTATATGCTGCCCGTTTATACGCATTTAAGAAGTGAAATAAGGTGGCAGGGTTTGGTTCTAGATGCTTTGGATTATTTTTTTTTCTGGTTCGGGGGAAACTTATATGCTGCCCGTTTATACGCATTTAAGAAGTGAAATAAGGTGGCAGGGTTTGGTTCTAGATGCCTTGGAATGGGTTCTTCATGCCTTAATAGTTTCATACTACTAAAAGATTCCACTTCTTTTTTCTCCGTACAAACACAATTCAGAGGACCCCGACACTAAACTCGATTGAGATTCATTAGATTGATCATTGTTACGAACAATTTGTTTTCCATTCAAAGGTTACATGGAAATGACATTGCTGTTAATCACAAGTTAAGCAAAGAAAGCTTCGCAATAATATAAAACTTCAAATTTCAAATTTAGTTTGTTGTTTGGTTGAGTAAAAAGGTATGCAATCCAAATATAGGATATCCAATTTGGGTCCATATCAATTCTCTTTCCTACAATACTACAATTAATCAATCAAGCAATTATGTAGAGATCCATCATTTAAAAATGTGAATTCCACATAATTTTTCAATAAATCATATGCAACGTTAAATTATGATTGATTAAGTATATTATAATAATTATATGTAATATACTCTCACAATTTAAATTGTGTAATAGACCTTTAAATTTTTGCTTTCAACCCATGACTTGGTGTTACCCGATTAAGTAATATGCAAATGCAACTGTAAAGATTATTGCATTTACCTGATCTAAACTAATGGTTTTATTACAATTTTTTTTAAAGTCATTAGACTCTGGCCCTCCTAGCAAATTCTTGGTAATAAATAACTTTTCTTCCTTAGTGAAATTGTAATATATATTCAATAATTATGTGATTTTTTTAATAGAATACTGAAATTTTTATTTTAATAATCAGAGTTTGAATTCTGAAAGCTTAAGTAGAACAAAAAAAAATAATAGAAATTGAAGTGTATAATTAATGCAAAACTGCTAAGCAAGTACCTTTATCTTTGGACTAGGAGCATATTTTCTTCTTACGACAAGCAAACAAAAGGCTGAAAAAAAAAATGAAAAATGAAGCATCTTTCCAAATATCAATCTATTTATTGAACTGCAAAATAGGTACTTTTTCTAGTACAAGCAAGCAATTGATGTGCCATTAGCATGATCATGTCACAACTATCAACCAATTTCGAAAGAAACCCATTTCTCACGTGAATTTTTAATTTTTTTAGTGTCGCAAATACTTTAAATATTATGTTTTTTTTAATATATAAATAGAATATAAAAAATTTATAAGTATTAAAATTTTAATTTTAATTTATTAGATGTTACATTTTAAAAATAATAATATAATTATATAAATAGATAGAAGTAAGCCCTAAATTCATAATATGCATATATTTAAAGCAAAGGAAATTTGCACCCTAGCCATATAAAGTATAAACCAATAATATAATTAATATTCTGCCATCTATGAATTAATTGCACCATATAAAACCCATTTAAGACAACATTATTAAAATATCGTTAAAAAATACCGTCTTTTCAATAAAGGTGCATTTAATAAGAGCTCAATTTGATAATAATAAACTTAAATGCGTAAGTCAAATTTTAAGTTGTGTTTTATTTTTAAATTTTATTTTAATGCAGATTCTATTCATCTTCGTGTCAAACAAATTAGTAGTAGTTGATTTTACAGCACAGACTTTCAAAGGCTCAATACTTTTGCTACGTGTTATAAGTTATTGTTGTACCATTCAAAATTTTGAGGATTTATTGACTTTGAGAAATACGATTAAATGTTATTAATTGAGTCATTAAATTTTTAATCTTTTTTTTTTTTGTTTGATGTGAAAAAAAAAATAAAATATTATTTACAATAACAAATTACAAAAAATAAATAAAAAAGAAACGCTTAGACTAGTCCAGAAGAAGAATAAAATTGATATACAAGCTGCATATACTGTTTACTTGAAGAATTCATATGCTTAAAAAATAGCTGAGTTTTTAATTATAGATTACAAGAACGTGTGCTTTGAATGTTTGGCATATTCTCTTAATTTAGAATCCCATTTAATCCTAATACATGAATTATATAGATAAAGATAAAGTTTTTGTTACAAAATGACATTTTTTTTGGCTCGTGTTGTCTAAGGGTCTTTTCTAGTTTCTAGAACCGTCTTTTTTACAAAATAACTAGTCTTTGAACATATCATATGAAGTATGAGCCTACGAGGCCAACTCATTTTTTATAAAATTGAGAAAATTAGTAGAAAATGTATTTTTTTTATAAAAGAAGCCACAACTTGAAAATAAGAGAAAGAGTTGTTATTATTGAAATTTGAATATTAAATTCGTTAGATATTATTTCATAAAAGGTAAATGTATGAATCAATAAATTAAACTTCGTATTAATAAAAAATATATTTTAAAAAAAAAAATTAAGAAAAACTCTTGGGTTTATTGAAGTAATCTAGTGAAGTTTACAAAAAAACTTTCAACATTACAAAATATTGTATCTTATTTAGACAAATCTTCTACTTTATTCTAAGGGATAACTACATAAATGTCTTTAGAAAAAACCAAAAGAGTCAACAACAATATTAAAATCACCAAAACGGATAGACAGGTTGCATATTCGGGAAGAAGAATCCAAAGTTCTGCTCAACTGCATTTTCCTTCAAGTTTTCATTGAACATCTCAAAGAAAAACGTCGGCATGATATAGTTAGGCCTTTTTGGAGTCCCATTCTTCATAACATGATTCAAAAGGTTATTGTTATAAGTTTGGGCATTTGAGACACTTGTGTAAGGTGCATTTCCTACGGTTGGCCATCCGGTCTCGGCTACAACAATTTTTACATTGCCAAAGTTGATCTTTTCCAAGGCTGCATTGAAAGCATCAACCATGGCATCAAAGAGGTTGTAATACGTCAAGCTTCCATCAGTTACCACTGGTGCAGTGGATGTGAACAAGGCATATTCAGCTGAAATATGAGTAGGGTCTAAGGAGTAGGAAAAGTAAGGGTACACATTGATCATAAGGGGTGCATCCTCTTGAGCCAAAATAGTAGCAATACTGGTCATGGTTGCTGTTATGTCACTTGCAAAAGCACCAGCTGAAGGAGGATAGGACGCTCCCAAGGCAGTTCCAGGGAGTACAGTCGTGATCTTAACCTCGTTTAGCCCGATTGAGGCGAGTGCATTTTTTATATTAGTCATGGCTGCTGGAACATTTGATCCCAATGGCCCTGGAATGACTTCGTTGCCTATGGTAATCCATTTAAATGAAACATCATTCTTGTAAGCGACAATGTTAGTGTTAACCCATGCATTGGCTGCATCTTGACTTGTTGCGAAACTCGCTATGTCTTCATTTCTTGGACCAATAGCGACGGATAACCCTGATCCCCTCAATGCTTCAAGCACTTCAGGATAAGGTTGATAGATCCTAATATTTTCAATTTGACTTTTTTGGTAAAGGTTGATTACATTCTTTGGAGATGGAAGATTATTTCCATTTAGACCATAGCAAACACCTATATTGCGAGCATCTGCAACATATGATAAATCAGTTAACATAAAAAATATATATATGATGTAAAGAATAGATAAAATGGAATGAAGATTAAAGGTAGAGTTTCAATTTTATGCATGCTTTTGCCGTATGTTTTAAGCCATATTTGATATATAATCACAAGAAAAATGTGTTTTTACCGACAAGAGAAAGCAATTGAGTTAATAGCACCAATGCTGAGAAAAACAACTGAGCCAATTTAGGACCCATATTTCCTATTTCTCTTGCTTCACAAATTCAAAACCTGGAAAGCTAGAACAATTTTCTAGGCTTTTGACAAAGGAATTTTAATTTTAGTGGTTCTGATTTCTTGTGAACATTGCCAAGTTTATATATCCACAGGATTCTCTATTTTTGGACACATTAATACTGTTATGATATTTACTTAGAAATATGATTAAATGCATTTTAATGTACTTCCTTTTTTTTTAGGTCAATTGGACAAGCTTTCCTTAAGCAGTGAAAGAGTAAAGTAAATTAATAGTTATCCTTATATTGACCAATAAATTGATAGTTATTCTTATATTGACCCACTTTGTTGTCATTTCCTGTATGATGCACCTATCATTTATTTTATTTTCTAATATGAGAAGGAGAAATTGGTTTTCATTGTACAAATTAATTGAACAATCAGAGACGAACTGACCTACCACTGTATAATTGATTTCATCAAAATGGTCACATAGAGAAATGAACTGGCCACCAACCCTGTTATTTAAATACAATAATGAGCTTAAAAATTTTCAATTCCTACGAAAACATATCTATCCAACCCATGTGCTGGCTCGAATGAAGTATCTTCCTTTCGATGTTTGTTTGTGAATTGGTTAATAAAATCTAATCTTTAGATTATTGATTTTTCAATCTTATCCCTTTCCATCTTTCTTTTTCACACTTCCTACTTAACAAAGCTTAAAATATTTTTACCATCGTTTTTACCAACCAGATCTTAAAAGTGACAAATCGAAGATCTTTATTACGAAACAAAGCCGAATTGGCAAAACAGGGAAAGAGGTTGGTGTGACCAATTTGGTTTTGTTGAATGGGGGCATAGATGATTTGAACCTGAATTCTGAATAGAACTGAGAACTGAAAACATAGAACATAATAAATGTTGTCGAGTGCTGGTTGTTGAAATGAGATCACAAATATCAAAAGAGCAGGATGAATTGTACTTTCATACTCAAAACAGTTAATACAATACAAAAATTTACAACTGTGAAAAACCTCTCTATCCCATTGATTTAAGTACAGTTACAGATGATACGTGCACATATGATTGCCACACTTGTGGTTCCAAGCTCCAAAGTCTAAACACTAGATTCAAGTCATCTGTTATTCCGGGTGAGAAGTCCAATATATAAGACCGCTGCGGTACAAGATTCAAATTAACAAAATTAATGAGTTGATGAAACAACATTTAACACATAACAATGAAATTGAAGAACATCATATGAATGACATTAAGGGTACATGTATGCATTACTATTTGTGTCTCATTCTCATACAGGCACATACCCACAAGATAGATATTCATCTTCAAATTGAAACTATTATACAAAATTACCTAACATGACATGGATGATGGTTGTAATTCTAAATCTGGAATAAAATTTACCTGATTAAGACAAACACACACTGTAAGACACCTGCAGTACCAGTCCACACTGAAGGACCAGATTTCACTAGCGAGTCTTGTATCAACAGGCCCACTGAAGCAGCCAGTGAGACAAAGGATACAACATAAGCAAAGAAAAGCCAGAGCTTCAACCTGTTGCAATGAGGGATTAGCATCCATTAGCCAGAACAAGCTATCAAAGGAGTATTGTAATTCTCATAAAAAGAAGCTAGAGTGAAACTACACATCTGAACAGATACAAGGATGGCCAGCTCAGTCCATTCCAGATGATTAGAAGTTTTCCATTTGCGCAATTTTAAATATCAGCAATTGACACAATTATCTGAAACCAAGTATGTACAAGATACAAGGCACATAGAAAGAAAACAAGACAAAATGGAAATTAAAAGCTTAAACACCATTAGTAATTCCCTATGGCTTTAATGCATACAAAACCAAATAATTGTGCCGATTTCCAATCTCAGATCACCGACTACGAAATTGTCATGCAACAGGAGCACATGCACAGATCAGATTAATTAAATATAACTAAATACAAGAGTGAGCTGGACACACCATGCTTAATGCATGTTGATAGCACATATACCAATCCACTCTCAGATGACAGCATCAATACATGGTGCAAATTTCTTTACATTACTGTGAAAGTTTTGAACTGATTAAGCAAGATGGTTGTTAAGCTTTCTTTTGACTAAGAATTGTCACAATTTATCTTACAATTATGGAACCTGCATGAAATTAGAAAAAGCTTTAAATGCCTTAAGGGCATTTCTTGTGTCTCATAAGCAAATTCAGTAGTGACTCATACGGCATAAACAAGCTTAGGTATTTGAGTAACCCGAGTGAATGAAGGATAAGTTGGAAAAATAGATCTAAAACAAAAAAGAAGAGTTTCTAAAAGCCCAGTCCTAAGACTGCAACAGAACACAAAGCACAAATTAATAATGTCAACCACAACTCATACAACATTAGCACTTTTTTTTTTTTGGTTTTAGCCAGTGCCAAGTTTATTCAACTAGGGATAAAGCCTTAGTAATACCTTTTCCCACCATAGTCCAATGTCTATACTCAAGCTACCATAAATGGACACAAAACCATATGTGTTGGATCAATTATGCTCTTGTGCAATAAAAAACTAAGGGTATACTCCACATACACCCCCTGTGTTTTGCAAATTTCCCACTTGCACCCCCTGTGGAAATTCTCACTTATAACTTTGTGGTTTACTTCCGTTACCAGAAGGGGGTAACAACGTAAAAAATCAACAAGAATTTAATGAAATTTCAAATTACCCTCACCCTTATTTTTAAGACTGTTACTCCTTTCTAGTAAGAGAAGTAAACTCTAGGGTTATAAGAGGGAAAAAAATTCCATTGGAGGTGTAAGTGGAAAAGTTGCAACCACAAAGGATTTTACCCAAAAACTAAGGTAGTTTTTGGATTTAAAAAATATTTTGTGTTTTTTCTTTTCTAAAAATAGTTTTTATTTTCTATTTTCTAATTTATTGAAATTGTGTTTGGCAAATGATAAAGAAAAACTATTTTTAAAAATGAAATCATGTTTGGTATTGTATTTTTTTGCTTAGAAAATGGAAAAAGGAAAGTTGAAGTTTATTTATGGGCCATACACAGTTAAATCTATCATTATGGAGAAAAAACATGTTCTCCACTTATATTAGAACACGTGGACATAATGGAATGAAACCATGTCTTTGTGCATGAATGTTTTTTTTTTTTTTTTTTTTTTTTTTTTTTTTTTGCTTTTGGTTATTGTCGAACTCGGTTGGTGGATAGGTCCCGTTAGCTAAATTCAAAGCATCCACGTTTTCATCATTTTCACCTTTGGATACTATTTCTATTGAAAATAGTGAAAATGACTTTCGTTTGTTTTCAAAATCAGGCATATTTTCATTTTCATTTTCCAAAAAATGTTTTCATTCTTTAATTACCAAATACATTTTCACCTTCATTTTTTATTTTTCATGAAAACAAAAACAAAAAATGGTATTGTTTTCTAAAATCAAACAGACACTAAAATGAATGACCAAAATATAATTCATTACAACGATTTTATGTCTGAAGTCTAAACTATAGGAAGCATATCAAGAAATGTTTCAAGAAAACAACATGACTATTCAAATTTTATATAATCACTCTGTAAGCAAATGGAGCATAAACTAAAGAAAAACACTTCATTCAAGTTATTTTTATTCTATCTGTTTTCTTATATTTTAATCCTGCTAACAGTAAAACCAAAATTCCAACACTTATAATTACAAGGAAAACTAGTAATCCAGCATTAAGTGCAATAAGTTTCAGGTTTTATATTAGATTTTCTGCAACTAAATCAAATATAAGTGTACAAGGTACATGATTTGCAAATGAATCATCATCACAATCACTTCCTCAAAACAACTGTGCCTCAAAGGTTGACTTTAGTGACAACACACACGCACAAAAGGTGGGTAAGAAGTTATACTTTATATAAATCAATGTTCTATACAACAAGCAAAATCCTCAAAACTCAAAAAAGTTGATTTGGTTTTCAAAAACTCAGCTCCTCAAAATTTATGTCACAGAGACAGCTAAAAAACTTCCAAGCTCACAGCATTGTCATGCCACGCTTCAAACATAGTTGAATGATAAGTATGCAAGAGAGAGTTCAACACCAGGACACTAATAGAAAATGATCTTAAGGGACAGTTCCATATTAATTGATTCTACATGAAAATGAAGACCCTTCAGTTAGATGGATCACCTGAAATTATGCATCCAAACAGTCCACACTTGAACCCAAAACATAGGCACTAAACATACAAGAAACCTAATTTTGAACTGAATTTAAGGACCAGTGCCTGCAAATATGCACCATCATACTCAATTAAAGGACTTAAATCTCAATTGCTTTCCTGCTAAATTTGTTGATTTTTGATACCAAAAGGAACAAATTAGTTGAGACGCAAGACTATTGACTCCAAAGCCCTAATGCTTATCAAATTTGGAGTTCAATGTAAGACTTTCAATAACAAAAATTTTAGTCAATCAGCTAACATAAAAAAAAATCTCAATTTCACCTGAAAATATCACAACTCACAGCACTATCACTGAGGAACAGTTAACCCTAAGTAATTATTTAACTTACAAGTCATAGGCAAAATGATTCCAATTTTAGCAAAATTCAGTTCAGTTATGGTAAGCATAATCAAACTCCGAAAAGCAGATCAAACTTAAATTCGATAAGAAAAAAGAAAATCAACTGAAAAAAACAAGAAATTAAAAGGGATAAGAAAAGAATTAGCTAACCTCCACTCGCCTTCTTCATAAGGAGAGTAATCAATATCGCCTTTTCTAACACAACTGAACATCAAAGCCGCAATAGATGCAAATATTCCTAAAATGAAAAACAAATAATTAGCTATATAAACATCGATAAAAATATAAATAAAAAGAAACAGAAAAAATATTTTGAAAAAAATAAGAATTAGGGTGTACCGGGTAAATAGTGGACAAAAGAGACATTGACGGCGCTACAAACGACGGCGTCAACCCAAAACCACCAGCCGGCACCGAACACGGCGCCCGCGACCCCGGGACCGAACATCGCCCACAGTTCCACTAAATCCATTTGATTGTTTTTTGTGTAATTAACTAACCAATTATTGAGAATGAAATAACGATCCGATTTCTTCCTTTTTTTTAACCCTCTTACTACGTTCCTTCCTCCCGAAGGCATACACAAGTACATTAGCTTTCCTTTTCTCCCATTCGTTTTTTCTTTTTTTTTTTTGGATTTTATGTCATTATTTATCATTAATATTTGATTAATTAATATCGCTACTGATAAGTTTTTAACCGATGCAATTATTTTGGGTTGCATCATTTGCCTTTTATGTTAACATTTTTGTTGTTTTGCGGATGTTTACTTGTAATATTTAAGTTTTTCAAATGAATAATTTATAAGGTGTGACAATATTTTTTTTTTATTTTCATTTTGAATAAAGATTTTGAAACATCACATTATTAATATATTAGCGGGAATTATCCGGGAGTGATTTAAAAAGATTAGTTAAAAATTTTTTATGTATGGTCGAATTTAGGGATTTAATCATGAAATCATCAATTTTTTAGTATCTTCTTTTTATGGTTTTTAATTTTCGAATTCACAAATAAAAAACTTTTTTTTTAAAAACTGAATAGTAGATTTATTTTTAAAAATATTTTACTTCTCTTTTATCCATGTGATTATATTATAATTTTTGAAACAATTTTATGGTTCTTAAATTTTTCTTGCTTTATAATATAATTTAATATTTTTTAAAAATTTTAAATTGTTTAAAATTATTAAATTTTTATATTTTTATATTTTAAAATTCATAAGAATTATAAATTCAAAAAATCAAAATTTACTCTAAATTTTTTTATTAATTTTTTTTTTGAATTTTGTTAAACTTTTGCAAACCAAATATTTTTAGATATTTAATTTGAAAATTTTAAAAATTTTGCATTTATTAGTATCTAGTTTAATTCTTTACAAACAAATTTTTGTTTGAATATTTCTTTTTTTCCCTTTTCACGTTTCTTTTTTTTTTTTGTATTTTAACATTAAGGGAGAAAATAAAAATAATAATAATATTAAAAAAATAAAAAAAAAATGAATGTTTTGGTTTAGTTGTTTGCAAATTTCTTGTTTGAATTTTTCATCTCCTTCCGTTTTTCTTTTTGTATTTTTGGTATTTTAACATTAAGAAAAAATAGAATAATAGTTTGTTAAAAAATAAAAAAAAATACTATCACTTAAAATGACAATATTTTTTAAAATATGAATTTATATTTTATGTACAATATATAAATTTTATATATTATTAATTAATCAAAATATGTCATCTTAAAATAAATATATAAAAAGTTAATATTTTTATCAATTAACATCATCTAATTTTTTTCATTAATAAATTAATATAATTTAATTTATCAATAATATATAAAATTTACAAACAAATAATATATTAAATATATACTCTTTGAATATTTAACTTTAAAAAATATACTAACAGTTAAAAAATAAAAGCTATCCTCATGGGGTTAGATCACTCCTATCCTTTTCTTTTTTTAATATTTTAGTTTTAAAAATATTTTTTTAAAAAGTCAACTATTTCCATCGGATCATTTTAAAATAATATATAGATTTGTTTAATAAGCATCATTTCTTCATAAAGAAATTATCCATTGATAGAGATACTCATATATAAACTATTAAGTATAGGGGGTATAGATCGGATCATATCCATATTTAATATTAGTAAATCATTTTTTTATAAAGAAATTATTTATTGATAGAGATGCTTATACATACTTTTACGTATAGGTGTTTATATATCAAATCAAACTTATATTTGATATTAATAATTTATATATTTATTTAAATTTAACTCAATATTTTAAATTTCAATTTTTTTTTAAAATAAACCAAAGTTAAAAAAAATCAAATTCATTTATTAAATTTAATTTATATAATAAAACTTTTTAAAAATTATTTTTAAATTAAAATATTAAAATAAAAATTTACATATATATACTTACATAATTATAAATATTTTAATTATATATTTTATTTAAATCGAATTCAAACTTTAATTATTTTTTTTAAGATCCAATTTAAAATTTAAATGCATTTAAAAATTATGTCTAAACTCATTTAATAAGTTTTAATTTTTAAAATCTTCTTAAAATTTAGACAAACATTTAAATTTGAATAAATAACCCAACTCTTAAAATAAATTTACTCGTAAATCTAACTCAATTCAACATAAAGTTAATTCACCTAAATAGTACTATTAATGAATAATTAACGGTTTAAATTTGAATTCTCATTATATTTTTAAAAAATAAATTATATTCATTAATTATCCAAAAATTTCCATCCAAATGCAGTAAATACTTAGGGTTTCTCTAATGTCTCGTGAGCTGTAATTCCTTTGCCCTTGAGCTATAATCCTTGCTAAATTACTCTTAAAATTGAATCAAACTATAATTTATTTGTTGAATAGACGGGCAGGGCAACCAGATTATATTTTCTCAGACCTAACAGATGACTTTATAATGCCAACATTTGCGGAGTTAAAGGTTTAAAGCTCTAAATTTTAAACAAGAGTAGTCAAAAAGTAAATTAATCCCGGAAAAAAAAAAAAATTGTGGCCATCCCCAAAGCATATTATATAATTAAAGATCTTTCTTTTAGAAGGGCCGCTGATTTTCGAAGCAAGGAAAGAACTTCTTTCAAATGTAAGGACGGTCAAGCCACGAAGGATTTCATCTAACATACAAAAGTTTAAAATTTTATTGGATTCTTGTGCCAACTGTTTCCTACCCTCGTTTTCAAATCAATTTTGCAGGATCTATCATGTTAAAAAAAAAACATGTATTTAGCTTTTAATGCAGACTATTCTAAGGTTTATGATTTATATTTTATAAAGGAAACCCAAAAAATGGCACATAGAGAGTAAGAAAAAGGGAAATAAAATTCTCAACCCATTTCAATTCTTTTTTTTTTTCTTAAATTGTTCATGACAGATTTTCATATTTATTTTTAAAAAGTTTAATATTTCATAAGTTAATAAAACATATATGTACAAGTATGTTTTAACGTTTTTAATTATTTTTATTATTGAACTGCAGTAAAACGCAGGACACTACTTAGTATAAAACAACATTAAGGATGATTGCAAAAATTTAGTGACCATAGTTGGATATGAAAGTTTTAATTTTTTTTTTAAATTATATATTATCTTTTATAATTTAATAATTTAAATTAAATTCTCATTAAATAAAATTTTTGACTCCATCATTATGCAAGACGATAGTATTTTCATCAAGTATATTTAACCTTTCCAGATAATAATGTAAGCTGTTCAAGTAATGCGCGGTCTTCAACAATAAGTTACGGCCTTAACCAAGAATGAACATGTGTAGTCAAATAACAAGTACGCTATCGCCAACATAAAATACTCGTGAAACGGCTTTACGATAAGCACTGGTTAATAGTGGAATCACTTGTAACGTAAGGAGTAGTAATGGCAACGGGTCGGGTCGGGGTGGGTTTTTGTTCGTCTCGAATTCGATCCGATTTTAAATATGTAATATTCGAATTCGTATTTGATCCGATAATTTTTTTATTTTTAATACTCGAATCCGATCTGACATTGTATAAAATCAAATCCGATTCGATTCGATCCGAAATTAATAAAAATATTATTTTAAATATAAATATAAAATTAAATATATATAAAAATATATAAAATTAAATATAAAATTAAAAAAATAATTTTTTTATATATATCGGGTAGGGTCGGGTTTGCTCAAAACCCGACCTCGAATTTTTTTACTCTACCCGACCCGATACTCAATTTAAAAAAAAAAAAAAGCGATCCTAAAGGGTCGGGTCGGGTCGAAACCCGACGGGTTCGGGTGATTTTGTCCACCCTAGTAAGGAGTCATAATTAGTATAAAATATTTTTTTAAAATTTTAAATTATATTATTTTTATATTATATCATTATTTTATGTTTGAAATTAAAAATTTAATAAAAATTGAGAGTAAAAAATAAATTTTAAATTTTAAAAAATATATAATTAGGACAAATTATATACAAGTATGCATACTTCATCGCGAATAGCAATTTGTAACAACAATTCCCTCGACACCGGATAATTTGATTAAGCTACCAAAAAAAATAAAAATCAAGCATCCACTAAATGTTACTATTAACATGTGATTCACGTTTACCTAACAATTAATTAATTAAAAAGGATATAAAATTTATAAAAATTATTTTTGGAAGTATAAGAATAAAAATGAAATGATTATAAAATAAAGCGTGCAGCTTATTAAAAATAAAATCACGATTACATTTGATTGATACGCAAAGTGTATCCCTGGAAATCAAAATCGCCTAAAAAAAATTAGACCAAGTGAATGGAGAGTCCACTTACCAATCTATTTGACCCCTAATTTAGTTATTAAAATATTATTTAAGATTGTATAAAAATGTAACGAGATCAAAATAAAATATGAGAAACTATTGATCATATTGTAGAACAACTGTATTTAGCTTTTAATGCAAACTATTTTAAAGTTTGATTTATATTGATTTTTATTTAATTGTTACTTTGAGTAGTATTTGATTTATTGAATAATATTATTTGAAGACTTATGAATAAAGAAATTTAATCTTATGAATGAGTAATTTTATTTTATTGTTTGAATAAGTATAATTGTGAATTTCATTAATGTATAAAATATTTGTTTTTCAATAAGTGTTCAGTTTATATATTTTTACAAACAACAAAATTTAATTTAAAAATATTTTTTGCAAATGCAAATATACGTACGTGCTTAACATCTCATCTTTTAAACCAATATCCATATGCCACGTGTAAAATCCACGAATGCACATATGTTGGATAACCACATCCTATCTAAACTCCACTTAAAAATAAAACATAAAAAATAAATAATACTCCTAAAACGGGCCATCCTTTCTGCCTGCAAAAAACGCCAAATTTTTTTTCTCTCTCTCTCTCTCTCTCTTTTTTTTTTCTCTACATCATTCTCTTTCTCTCTCTTCGAATTTCGAAAAAAAAAAAAAATGAAAACAACCAAAAGAAAAAACGCGCAATTGAAAACGGATCGCAGAAGAAAAAACTGAGAACCCTAACCTTAGTCTGGAGTTTATCCTGTTTATTTCCCTTTCTATGGTTATTTCTTTTTCGTTTAGTTCTTTTTGAAAAAACTGATAGCGTAACTTGATTTTTAGGGTTAGGGTTTTGTGTTCTGGAGAGGAGTAGTATTAGGATTAGGGTTAGGCCTAGGGTTTGACGGTTATGGAATGCGAAGGTGATGGTGGTGGTGCTTGTGGTTGTTGTCGGTGATGACCGGAGCCCTATGCCACCGGCAGAAGAAGATGATGGGTAGGGGTGCGGACGGAGGTTGCGGCACCAAGGAGAGGCCTTGCCGTCCAATTTCTAGGGTTTCCAGTCGGAGTCCGGTGACCCAATCTGAGACTGCCCAGAAGCAATTTTCCCGGGATATTGCTGTCGATTTCTTTTCTCAGGCATGGAAAACACTTTGCGAACGTTCTCCTTTTGATATCCCTGAAGGTGGCTCTGTTTCCGAGTTGAGTGTGCCAACGCTGCCCAGTGGACTGTCTAGTTTTTTGAAGCGGACTGATAGTAGGAAGAGGCATAAGAAGTCACATTCAGGAGCGGATAAGAAGTCTTCGAGACAGGAGGGAAAGGCACGAGGTGGGAGCATTTGGGTTGAAACTGAAGAGTATTTTCGGGACTTGGCATTGCCAGATATTGATGCTTTGTTTAAGATTACACCATCTAGTTCTTTAGCTGCTAGGAAAAAGTGTTTTATGATTCCGTATGTTGGAAATGAGCAAAGGGCGAATTTGAATTTAGATGCTCAGGTGGATGAGAAGGCGAATGTGAGTAGTGGAGAGAATTTTAATGTCAGGAATGAAAATGGTGATGTTGGTAAAGAAGAAGGGAAAGAGGTCGTCATGGAGGAGGATGGGCAGTTAATGGAAATTGATAGTGTGGCAACCCAAGCTCAGTTTTCACTAAAGGAAGCAGAAGGATACTCTGCTTCAGATTCAACCAGTGGTTTAGAGTGGCTTTTAGGTTCTAGGAGTAGGATATTGTTAACTTCAGAGCGGCCTTCAAAGAAGCGGAAGCTTCTTGGAGAGGATGCTGGTCTGGAGAAAATATTAATTGCGTGTCCATGTGATGGGAATTCATCTTTATGTCACTTTTGTTGCATTGATGATACCAGAAAAGAATCAAACAGATTGATTGTTTGCAGTTCTTGTAAGGTTGCTGTTCATCAAAAGTGCTATGGTGTGCAAAATGATGTAGATAGTTCTTGGTTGTGTTCTTGGTGCAAGCTGAAAAATGATGGTGGTGATAAGGTGAAACCCTGTGTACTTTGTCCGAAACAGGGTGGTGCTTTAAAGCCCATTCAAAAGAGTGATGAAAATCGCGGGTCTGTGGAGTTTGCTCACTTGTTTTGTTCGCACTGGATGCCTGAGGTTTATATAGAAAACTTGACAAAAATGGAACCGATTATTAATGTGGAAGGAATAAAGGACACTAGAAAGAAATTAGTCTGTAATGTATGCAAGGTGAAGTATGGTGCATGTGTTCGGTGCAGTCATGGTATGTTCGTTGCTATCTTTTTTTACATCGTTCTGCTTTTCTTTTTTGGTTGGTGCACAAGGAGAGCATTCTTGTATTCAAATCTTTGGCTGATTTTTACATCCATTAGAGTTGTGCAACTGCAAAATGTGTTCTTTGAAGTGCTTCCGTTCAAGAGTAATGGCTATTATTTTGTTGTGTTATAAGTAGTAATTTAACAAAATTCAAATAAAAGAAGGGAATTTTTTGTCCATGGCATCACCTCAGTGTATGCTTCTTGTTTTCAGATAATTTTTTTTTCTTTTATTTTCTGTTCATATGAAGAATTTCCTCATGCTCTTTTATGTATTTATCTGCTGAAATTGTTATTGAGTGTTTGAACCACAGTAAGTTGGATGGTTCAAATTAAAGAGCCTATCTAAAACATTTTGGCCTTTATGGCAAGCGTAAATGATCATTTTGCTGCCTTTTGTGCTATAAGAGTTTATTCTTTTTTTCATGCACCGGGGACTTAATTGCATTCCATTCCATATTTTGATGCAGCAATTTATTGAACAGTTTTAGCATGTTTCTTCTTCCAATTTTATTTAGTATCTTCATGAGGAATTTCTGGTAGAGAGAGGATATACTTATCTACAACAATTACTTGCATTTTTTAAGGTATCATTACTGGCGGTTTTGGGGAGGGGGGAATAAACTAAGGTGTTTCAGAAACTACTCTGAGAGTGAGGCTGGATGTTTAGTTACTAGAATGCAATATTCTGTTTACAAACAACAAAAATGGTCACTTAGGGTCTTGTTTAACATGTGATTTGTTTAAAATTTGTGGTATTTAAACTTTCATCTTTCAGCTTTTCATGTTTATTGGCAGCTTTAGGTTTATGGTTGGTTTAGATCCATATCGTACAGAAGTAGGCAAAGTTTGATTAGGAATTATTGTTTCTGGAATCCTTCTTATTTATAGAAAGTTTGCTTTCCATTTTCTTTTTTGCATGTGAGGTAACAGATACAACTTATTTGGTGTGCTATTTCAGTATTTATTCTCATAAAAATTTGAATAGATGTATTTTTGGCCTTAAATTACTTGGAAGGGAGCTTGTAAAAGTAGGATGCATGATGGAAACTATTCACCAACATCCTTGACTATCAACCTCCATTATCATTTTTGTAACACTTCCTCTGTCTCTCCCTGAAAGAAAATTGTTGTTCTGAGTATTTTCTGAGAGTTTTATGAAGAAGGAAGCAAGGTAGTTTCAGATTCCCTCTTTGGTCAATAAACCTTAAAAGAAAAGATCTTCATCTCTTAATAGTACTATCTTGGAGATAAACAGGTTTGCCCAAGAGCATATTTTTGTATCATAGGGTACTGCTTTGTTTGGAAAAGATGTTCTGAAATTCGAATTTGTGCTTCTGTAAATATTTAATGAAGAAACTGGAGAGAACAGTTTTGAACACTTTACAAAGAAAAAAAAACTCTAGGAACAGCTCATGCTGACAATTTTTCGGGATTTTTTGATGCAAGTGTGAGATATCGTTTAGGAAGACTGTTACGTAGAAGTCCTTTAGAGAACCCTGGATGATTCCCCTTCCCTTGTGATAATGACTTGCTTGGACCTTGTATAGGCATTGGATATGAAGTTATAAGGATGGTTGCAGTTGGTCAAAGTTTAAATGGCAGTGAAAGGAAGTTCTCATGGAAATATTGTCTTTTTTTTTTTTACATACTTTTTACATCACAGTTTATAGCATTGGGTTTTCTTAGTATAATCTCTCTTCGGTGTCAATATTTTGGGTTAGAGATGGGCACGTACTTGAGACACTTACTTTTAAGTTTTCTTGTCTTTTGTTGAAGATCTTTTGATCTCTTTACATGGGAAGAGAAGTGTATCACCATATCTATGCCCAATCCTGAGCTAGTAGGGAATTGTAATGTTTGTGATCATAAGTGGCATAGTGGGTTTTGGCTTCTTGCCCTGTGACAAATGCTTGCTGCCTTGAAGTTCTCCTTACTAGTTACCTTTTTTTTGGTAAGCAAGACTGTTGTCAGGAATTCAAGGAAAAGGACAAAAGTAGGTCAGTAGTATCAATCAATACCCTCATTGTGGTTGGAGTTCAATCATGACTTTTTTTTTTTTTTTTTCCTGTTGGAAGCCGAAAATGATTCTTTAAAGTTTCAAAAGTAATCCAGTGAGTTTACAGATTCATTTGCCTTATCATAGAACTGCTATCAGTTGCTGAAATAACTTTCTGAAGGCAACTCTACTAGTATTTTCAAGATTGCAATGGGTCTTTATGTCATTATGTGTTGTGTAATTGGAAACCGGTAATTCATTAGATTGTATATTTGCCTTTTATGTTCTTAATATCTATTTTTCTTCAACTTTTTTTATGTTTATACTGTCTGTAGCCTGTAGCACATTTAATAGTTCATCAAAGAGAGCAATTTTTTTTTAAAAAATAAAAGACAAAAATAGTCTTGAATAAATGATCACTAAGGATCAACCTTCCATGATCTTTGTTTCTTGCTGCAATTTTCGAGCAAGTTTTGTGAACTTAATTAGTGTGCTGCTTCATTGCTGAATGGTTTCTTGTTTTGTTTTCTGTTCTTTATTAATCTTCTTGAAATTCTGAACATGTTTATAATGCTTCAACTTGTGATGGATGCTGGTGGTTTTTGCAGGAACTTGCAGAACCTCATTCCATCCTATATGTGCAAGAGAAGCCAGGCATAGAATGGAAGTTTGGGGAAGATATGGGTGTGATAATGTAAGTCCCTTAAATTTTTTTCCTGAAATATGAATTTTTTTGTTGTTATTATTTATTAGCAGTGACTTTGTTCTTACTTTGAGGCTTTCTTATCATAAATGCTCCATATTCTTTTCTACAGATTGAGTTACGGGCATTTTGCTCTAAGCATTCCGAAATCCACCATAACAGCAGTTCGTCACAACTTTTACAATTTTGTGCAGCTGGCTGTGATTCTTCTATCACCAACAAACTTTCTCCAACATCTATGGACAAGTCTCAAAATTTAAAAATTGGCCTAAAAAATGGAGATAAAATTGCAGTGGACATTGAAGCTCTGGATGATAACTCTGATAAATCTGGTGATGGTGAGTTGCAAGCGATAGGCTTGTCTGATACCAGACTAAATGCCCGAGTTGCATCAGAACGTTGTGGGACAGAGCAGCTGGTTGATGTGGGGTTATTGGAGAGGAGTAACGGCAATGACCATAACCCATCTGACTCCTTTAATTTTACAGTGATTTTGAAGAAGGTATCTGATCCAGTCGTCCAGGGGTTTGATAATATTTTCTCAATGTTTTTAAAGCTCTGTAGATTGTTCTTTGTCTTACACTCTACAAATTATGCAGCTAATTGACCGAGGGAAAGTCAATGTAAAAGATGTAGCATTGGAGATTGGACTCTCAGCTGGTTCTTTGAGTGCTTCATTAGATGTAATACCTGCAATCATGGCTTTTTATACTGCAATTATTTTCCGAAAGCAGTTTTAGTTGTCAGTTTGTGCTATCATCTTTCTTTAATATTCTCTTTTGGTCTTCTTTATTCAGGATGATAGCTTGGCACCTGACCTGCAATGCAAAATAGCGAAATGGCTTAGAAATCATGCATATATGGGCTCTTCCCAAAAAAAGTTAAAAGTTAAGATAAAGTCTTTGATTTCATCCAAGGATGAGACTGGAGCAACGGATAGTTCTGATGATATAATGGTATCTGAGTCTGATATAATTGATCCTGTTGCTGTTAAGTCTGTACCCCCTCGGAGAAGAACCAAGAGTAATGTGAGGATTATGAGGGATAACAGAGTAATATGCTCCTCTGATGAAATTACTAATGACAATGGGGTAGTGATGGAAGAAGTTCGGGTTGATCAACTTGCTAAGGAAGAAACTTATGATTCAAGTAAAGCATCTATTCCTGATACTACTGGAAAGGTAAAATATCAATCATTAATATTTGTTTCAAAGTTCTTTTTGGTAAGTTAACTTTTAAAATTTTCATTGATTATTCTGCCAGATTTGTCTTTGAACTTGTATTTACATGTTCTGTTTACTTTTCTTTGCTAACAATTGTTGGATGTATGAACTCTGTGAATATTTCTTGATGATTGGTAACTTGACATCATTTCCTTAATCTGGTATAGCATTGCTTGCTGACTAGTAGGCTTTCAGGTGATTTTGAAGTTTGATTTCTTTATCTTTGGAGCCCATGTTCTATGCTACTGGAGCTTTTCCTGTTAACTAGATATTTTTAATCATTATCATTGATTATTTTTGAAGCAATGCTTCTTTTTGTGCATATTGCTTTATGTTCTATGCTTCCATCAGCCATTAATATCTTTTGTATGTTATAATGGTGCATCCCTTTTCTTTTGATGGGATAGGAAGTTGGGGTTTTCCGGACTGGGTTTAGATGAGGTTGCACAATGGGTTTCTGTTCTCGGTTTGAGTTGTCTGGTTTCTTGTTTTAGGTTCTGCTCTTGTGACATAAAGGCCCTCTTCTTCCTAATGCTTTGACTTAGAATTTGTTTAGTTTTTATATATTCCTTTCCTTAACATCTTATCTCTCCTACAAAATATGTTGTAATTGTGTATACCATTGCATGTCATGAAAATTGTAGTTGTAGTTTATATTATGTCTCTGGAAAGGTTTTTTTTTTAGCTGCTTGTGGACAGATATGTTCCTGCCTGCAAATCTATACTGCCCTCCACAATTCTATCTGTTCACCAGTACTCGAGCGTTGATCTACCATGCCACCTGTTAAGTTGTAAAAATTTGAAGTTTAGTGCTTCTTTTGTGATGGATATAAAACGATTATTTTAATCTATGTTATTAATAAGTTGAACAATTAATTAAAAAGGATATATTTGAAAGAAGATTATGTATATGTTTGCTTTGTCGTCATTGAAGGTAATGTTTAGATTTTCTTTGTCATGTTGTGAGAATGGTTATAACTTTTTTGCTTTTATTTTAAGATGTGTTCATGTAAGGGTACCATGCATAACGAAGGAAATATATTTTAATTAACCAAAAAGTGCAAAACATGAACTTGAAATGTGTAATATAGTGCTCAAGTGCTTTAATTTCTTACTGATCTCTGCTTTCACTATGGGTGATTTTTGAGTGATCTGTGGATAACTTTCAATGTCTCAAGATTTAATAGAAGAAACTGCTTTGGAAAGAGTATGCATATATGCCTTATTTATCATTCGTTTCCTTTATGTATTCTGTTATAGGTTCACTTTAATTTATGCCCTGCATTACTTAGATCCTCTTTCTTCTCCTTGCATTATATAATGTGCTTGAATTATATATTTTGTTCTAGCTTTGGAAAGTGATTATTTTCCCGTCTATGTAGAATTCAACCAAGCTTGATGGTTCCCTGGACTCTTCAGAGAGGCATTTGCCCACATCTGAAGGTACACTTTGTTGAATTATTTTCCTTATATAATACCCTTTTCGTTGGTCAAGTCATATTCTTGATCTGATTCACTTTTTGTGGGTTAAGCAATGCAGCCTTTGTTGTTTCTAGGTACTAGTATTTTGATATCTCAGTGCTTTGAATATATGTGTGTGCGTATATATATATATATATATATATATATATATATATATATATATATGCTTGGCTTTGTGCTTATTTATTCTCTATTTTCATTCCACTACACCTTTTCGTTGAAAAATAAATTGTAGTTTGCTAGGAACTGCATTCTGGTTGGTTGTGTATGGCGCGGTTCTAATGTGCATATATCTGAAAGTAAAAATGTCATTATTCTGAAATAAAATCAATATCTTGAAGAGGGATTCAATCTTTATTCTTCTGCATTTCCAATTTGAAGAGGAAATGAAGGTTTAACTTCGGTGCCCTTTATCATATTCAATTTAATGATTTGCCTTTAGTGAACACATTTCCTGTTAATCTTGCTTTGTTGTTTGTAAAAGTTTTGTTGGAAAGAATGTCCCTCACAGAGTGAAGTATTAGTGAAAGAAAAAGAAAATGTCATGTAAGTTTTTGTTTTGCAACAAATATTTCCAGGAAAAAAGGATTAGTTTTGTTTTTCCTTTTTTGGTTCTTTTGCTGCTGAAATGCATATGAATTCCAAGGGAGATAGTTTTGTTGTGTCAAAGCAGATTACAGTGGCCCAAAAGTTTCCTTTTTTCTTGGTTCTTCTGTCATTCAAAGTCTGATTTTATGTTGAATTTACTAATTTTTTCTTGCTTTATGTGATATTTATACTTCTTTCCTGCATATGTTGCCAAATGGTAGTCAGATGAGGTTCTATTTTCTAGATTTATCCTCATTTGTGCATAAAAGCTAGTTCTTCATTGTACTTTTTGTGAAGCTGTCTTAGGTCCTAATTGTTCTTGTTCTGGTGGATTAAATATGTCAATTTTTGGTTTGTATTTTATTATGCATTCCATGCTACTTTATTTAAGAGTTATTGCTTCCCATCGATATTTCTTTTTCCATAATTTGGTTTGAGCCAGCTGTAACATGGTTGGCTTCTTATGCCAAGAACAATGTTAATAACTGTTGTTAGTATTGGCATGCCATTCGTTTGTCATGTAGAATCAATTCACGTGCCAAGGTTGATAAACGTGAGCTATTTAATAACAAGCATTAGGGTTAGGGATAGTATCTGAGGAATTTTTTTGCAGTCCTAATTGTTAGTTACAAGTGTCACTTTGGCCTCTATTTGGAAGGCTAAATCACAAAAGTTCCTTGATAAGATTGCATTTTACAATATCCTGCAAAAAATTTTGTAAGACATCCACTTTGTCCCTTAATTTGTCTTAAAAATATACATTAAATTTTTTAAGAAGTTAAATTTTACCTAAAGTCACCCCTGAAGGTGAAAAAAGGTCCATGTTTTTCTAGAAACTTGGGGCAGTTATTCTAAGGTGATTTTGTCAAGCAGTTATTTTTACGGTATGAAATATCAAATGCTGCCATCTCATTTTTAATTTTCACTGAAGTTTCTGTTATTATGTTGTCTTTTTTTTTTTCTGTTTTCTTTTCATGGAGTTAGCTCGTCAAGTAATTTACTTGTCTTTTATGATTCTGATGTGTATTGTATCTATAACGTAAAATTGTACGATTGGACAGGAAATTCAACTGATCTCTTAAATAACAACCTCTCTGAAAGATGTCAATCAGAAAGGGCAACCACTCCTGAGGCGAATGCAGATCAGGAAAATTCCATTTGCCCAATTGTGAATCCAATTATAACTGATCTCATGTAAGCTTTGTAACAAGACTCTTCTTATTGTTGTTTGTTATAGTTTATAGGAGCTTTCCCTTCTACTTTGGTGAGATAACTTCTGATTATTTGATAATTTTGTATTGCAGAAGAACTGAAGAATTTTCTAATTTTTACATTCACCCCCATATACACAAGAAATTGCTGCAGATGCACAATGGGATGCTTTGTAAGAATAGAATGGGGGAGTTTGAGGGCGGAAAGGACACATTAAATGAGTTTGAAGGCAAGTTACATGTCATTATTCAGGCTGCAGTTTCTTCTTTCTTTCGGCTGGTCGTTTTGGGCAGGTCTAACAAGTTCCACTTTGCAGGTTTAAGGGAAGGAGATCTCTCTTGCTGGGCGGCTTCCTCTAACGCCAGCGTCTGCTGTAGTCACCAAAGCGAACATTCAAAGTGCAATGAAAAGAGCTGTCGATCTGATGATTTAGAGCTGTTGGTTAAGGCTAGGAAATTGGGAGTTCTCAAATTGTCGCCAGAGGATGAAGTGGAAGGGGAAATTATATATTATCAGCATACATTACTGGGCAATGCAGTTGCAAGAAACCATGTTACTGGTATTCATCTTTTCTACTCTAGGGTTCTTTTTGTGTGTACTTATCTGTGTTGTAACCTATAACATGCATTTTGTGTGATTTTCTGCTTGCAGATAATTTAGTTTCTAGGGTTTCTAAAAGTCTACCACAGGAGGTTGAAGCAGCAAGGACACAAAGATGGGATACTGTGCTTGTTAATCAATATCTGTATGAGCTAAGAGAAGCAAAGAAGCAGGGACGTAAAGAGAGAAGACATAAGGAAGCACAGGCTGTGTTAGCTGCAGCAACTGCTGCAGCAGCTGCTTCCTCCAGGATTTCATCATCCAGAAAAGATGGCTTGGAAGATTCTAGTCAGCAAGAGGTTATTCTCATGGATCATTTTTTTCTATGAATTTTTCTCTTGCCTGCAAATAAGGATAAAATTTACTCTATTCTCTTTGCAGAATGTATTGAAGCTGAATGCTTCTGTTGGAAGGGCTGGCATTATTAGTTCTCACACAAGAGCAAAAGATGCACTTTCTAGAAATGTTGTCCCAAGGATTTCATCTGAAAAATACTCTGGTATTGTTCAATCAGTGTCAGATTTTTCTAAAGAACATCCTAGGTCATGTGACATCTGCAGACGGTCTGAGACAGTACTGAATCCTATTTTAGTCTGTTCTGGATGCAAGGTTTTCTAGTCTAAAACCATTAGTTTTTCTTAATGAAAAGTTTTCCTTTTAGCTGTTTGGAATTTGATTTAGCCGTGCTGCCTACAGGTTGCAGTTCACTTGGATTGCTATCGCAATGTTAAAGAATCTACAGGTCCTTGGTGCTGTGAATTATGCGAAGAATTGTTTTCGTCTAGATCCTCTGGAGCTCCATCTCTAAATTTTTGGGAGAAACCTTATCCTGCTGCTGAATGTGGTTTATGTGGTGGTACTACTGGTGCTTTTAGGAAATCTGTTGATGGCCAGTGGGTACATGCTTTCTGTGCTGAGGTAATTTTTTCTTTTTTATTGGTTTGTTAATGTTTCATCTTTCTTTCAATTAAATGAAATGAAGTGATTTTGTCCTACTTGTAGTGGGTTCTTGAATCAACATTCAGAAGGGGACAAGTAAATCCTATAGAAGGAATGGTATGCGTGCATGTTAAGGCATTAGATAATTACTATTTGGAGAAAGTTCTATAGATCTTACTTAAATTTATTTTGAATGGAATATCAGGAGATTGTTTCAAGGGGGGTCAACATTTGTTGTATATGCCGTCGCAAGCATGGTGCATGCATTAAGGTGAGATTTTAATTTTTTCATTGTTTTCTTTTCTTTTTTTTTTCTTTCTGAAAAAAATACCTTTTTTATGTACTCAGATTGTTAACTAGGAGTTGTTGCAATTAAAATACTTTGTAGCTAAGTAGCTACAGTTTTATTCTTTGCAGTGTAGTTATGGTCACTGTCAGGCCACGTTTCATCCGTCCTGTGCTAGAAGTGCTGGCTTCTATATGAATGTGAAGCTTGGTGGTGGCAAATTGCAGCACAAGGCTTATTGTGAAAAGCACAGTGTGGAGCAGAGAACAAAGGTTTGAAAACTTTGATTCTTTTTTTTATAAAATTACCCAATTGTTTTATTGTAGGTTATTTGTCCTGTTTTGTTTATCCGATCAATAATATATGTAGGCTGAAACTCAGAAACATGGAATTGAGGAGTTGAAAAACATGAAGCAAATTCGGGTAAGGGCTTTCTTGTCAACTTTTGGGTTGCTTAGATTTGTGCTATGTACTAGTTTTGGTGTTCTCATGTATATTATTGTATGAATTGTCTGATCACTGTGTTTTGTCCGTGGATTCTCCTCTACAGGTTGAATTGGATAGATTACGCCTTCTTTGTGAAAGAATCATCAAACGTGAAAAATTGAAGGTAGTTCTCTAAATGGTTAACTTTAGTCTCTTGTTTTGCTGATGCAACTGCTGCTGTCAGGTAGTTTTTCTATTTTATACAAGTAAATGTGAGAATGTGATTGTGAATGTGAACGTTTGCAGCGGGAGTTGGTGCTTTGCTCACATGAAATACTTGCTTGCAAAAGAGATCATGTTACTCGTTCAGTGCTTGTTCATAGTCCTTTTTTCCATCCGGATGTTAGCTCAGAATCTGCAACAACTTCTCTCAAGGGTCATACTAGTGGTTACAAGTCATGCAGTGAAGTGATGCGATCAGATGATGTAACTGTGGACAGTACTCTTTCAGTGAAGCACCGAGCAAAGGCTTCTGTGCTTATGGACAATGATCAAAGGACTGATGACAGCTCCACTTCGCTTTTAGTCCAGAAGCCAGCAGAGAGGGTGCCTTTCTCAGGGAAGCAAATCCCTCATAGATATTCTCTTGCATCTCGAAAAGGTTTGGATAATGCAGATTGGAACTCAAAATCCAGAAAGGTATAATTCTAGTTTTTGCATTATCATTATTTGTTGTACTTGCTTTCTCTCTCTCTCTCTCTCTCTCTCAACCTAAAAGGAATCTTGACTGATGCCGGTCGTGTTGTGAATCTCAGCCTGTTGAAACATTTGAAAAGGAGCTGGTAATGACATCAGATGAAGCATCTATGAAGAATTCACGGTTACCTAAAGGATATTGTTACGTTCCTGTTGATTGTCTTCCTAAGGAGAAGCAGCTCACACAGGATGCTTGTTCGGATGGACAATTGGAGCACAATGGTTAGGCTTTGTCAATACCCCGGTTGTTTCAATTGCCTAAGGGTGACGGCCATCTGTGCCCTTTATAACTGCTTTCTGAGTGAAGGAGGTGCCACGTTTATCAGATTATGAAGGCAGTACGGTGACCAAATTGGTGCCTAGATGTTGATTGGGGCCAGTGTCGCCTTGATGCCATGGGAGCTACATAGTGTGGCTCGGGATGGCAAGTTTTGGCACATCATTGTTGTATATTTCATTGTGAGAGTAAATTGTACAGTGGGTGAGTTTATTCCATTATGTTTTGCCAAAAAATTCAGTCTTGAAGGGGTCTCGAGGGGTTGGGGACAGACAGGAGATAGAGATTTGCTTATTGTAACACTATGTGAATAGTGAGGAAATTAGAAAAAGGTGTTACCTGCTGTGTATAGTTTAGTTAGTGTACATAATTCTGCTAAGAAATCTTGGTCAACGAGAGCTTAGTACAAGCATCTCAATCCTCAGTTTTTGAAAATTGTAAACTTCTCATGAGGAATTTCAAATCTAATGAAAGAAATTGGACATAAAAAAAAATAATAATGCAACGTTCTTGATGTAATTTGAAGGAAGTTACAAAAATTAAACGTTTATAAGTTGGTTTTAATCAAATTAATTGCGATCAAATTGATTGATCATTAAAATAATTTCAATCGGTTAATAAAAATGATTTTAAAAACAATTTAATTTTTTGGTTAATTTGATTTAGAAATTGAATTAATTAAAATTTTGATAAAAATATAATATAATTTAAATAAAAAAATAAAAAAATATAAAATTATTATTTAATTTATTAAGTTATTAAAATTTTTAACATAATATTTTGATATTGAAATATTTTGTTAGATAATTTTATTAAATTTATTTAAAATATAAGAAATTAAAAGTTTAAAATATAATTTAATTTAAATCTATATATTATTTTATTAATTGAATTGATTAAATTTAATTTTTAAAATTTAAAATTTTAATTTAATTACAGAAAATAAAATAAAATAATTTAATTAATTTAATTTTAAATAATTTGATTCAACATTAATTGATCCAATTACAAAAATGAGAGATTTGGTTTTACGTTTTTCTTTCTAAATAGAAATATAACACGATGATGATGCGGTAATAATCATAACGTTTGGTTAAAATTCGAATTTTGTGGGACCCACAGAGTCAGATTACTTAATAAGGAAGCCCATGGGCCAAAGCCCAAAAAAGTCTTCCATCTTTATGTATCGTTGCAGCCACATTCTCGAGCTCAAAGTCTGAAACCTCTCCAACCGATGGGTTCAATAGACACACCGACGATTGCAGAGAATGGTACAACACAGTCTCACGCCGCAGCCGCCGCAGTGGCCGACGGTGACCAGATGCATTTGGCCTCCTCAAACGGTGCTCTGGCTCAGATTACGCCGGAGTCTGAGGCAACGAAAAAGCGGAGGTCGAGTATGCTTCCTCTAGAGGTGGGTACTCAGGTCATGTGCCGCTGGAGAGACGGCAAGTATCATCCTGTCAAAGTCATCGAACGCCGTAAAATGCACTTCGGTGGGGCCAATGATTACGAATACTACGTTCATTACACTGAGTGTAAGATATCCAATCTCCCAAGAGTTAGGGTTCTTACGTGAATTTCATTTCTTAGGGTTTTTGTAATTTCAATGAAATTTTAGAATTGATATGTTAGAAATGTTGGAAATTGATATATTATTTGTTATAATAATAATATTGAAATGATAGTTAATAGGAGGCTTGATGAATGGGTGAAGCTTGAACAACTTGATCTTGATTCAGTCGAAACTGTTGTGGATGAAAAGGTTGAAGACAAGGTAAACATTCGTTTCCTGTGCAGAACGTTAAATTTCAGTTTCCTTTCTGTTTATCTTTGAGGGGTGTATTGATTTGTTGAACTTTGCCTGTGAGGTTTGCAGGTAACAAGCTTGAAAATGACGCGCCACCAGAAACGTAAGATTGATGAGACGCACGTGGAAGTTGTAAGTATACATAAAATTTTCACTTGGTGGTGTGTAAAGTTCGGAGGCTTATTTAAAATTTCTAATGTCGTTGCTTTTGTAAAATTCTATTATCTGTAATAGTATGTTCTTTTCTTTTCTATAGGGTCATGAGGAGCTAGATGCTGCTAGCTTGCGTGAACATGAGGAATTCACAAAGGTGAAAAATATAGCAACCATAGAACTTGGAAGATATGAAATTGAGACATGGTACTTCTCCCCCTTTCCACCAGAATATAATGATTCATTGAAGTTGTACTTTTGTGAGTTTTGCCTCAACTTCATGAAGCGCAAAGAGCAACTTCAAAGGCATATGGTGAGCTTTTCCATAATATGGCAATAATTTTTTGTTCCTACAATACTTGCAGTTGCATTACTTTATAGAATTTTAATTATCCTCTATTTACCAGTTTTTTGAGCTTTGTAAGCACCTAGCATGAAGTATGAACCATGGTATCCTGACTGTTATGAAAGTTTACGATGCAACTTTGGTTTCATTTGTCACAAACAGAAGGCTTGCTAACACTGTAGTGAATATTGTTTTTCTTCTGTATGCTTTGGGTGAAAGTCAGTTAGTGGCCTTTGGTTTGACAAGCAACCCCTGACAAATTGTTTTTCTTCATGTATGCTTTGGGTGGAAGTAACTTTGTAACCTTGGTTTGACAAGTGATCCTTCTCATCTTGTTGTTACTTTGCTTAATTTGTGTATAGGGCAGATGCATCCTTCTATTCATCCTCTAGACGTATACAAATTATGTAGATGTAGAACCTTATGTTGAGGTTTAGCTTTTGCTCTTGCTTTTTTCACTCTCAACCTAATTAAGATAAAAACAATAGTTACACATAGATGTGCTGGCTATTTTCTTTTTCTTTTATTTTTGAAAAACACTATTGTTATCTCTCTTTAATGATTGAGTGGATCTGTTGATTGAGCATAGCTTTTCAAATTAGTGGGTAATTAGTGATGTCCAATAAACCACAAGTGTGGTAATTAGCATTTAATTTGCTTTATTAAGCTGCAAGTATCTGGTTCTCATGTATGATTGATCATCAATAATTTTCATTTTGTTAAAGCTTGAAAATGGCAAAAACTTACAGTAATGGTGCTGGGACTGCTTCTTCATTTGTTTCTCCAGTTTTTTAGCTGCTGTAATGGTTAACAATGGTCATTGCGTTTTAAGATCAAGATATAGAAACAATAATCTTTTTTTCTTGATATCTTGACGTAATTTCTTAAATCGCAATTCCCTGCCGTGTAATTGCATACATAGAAAGTTTTACTTATGCCTCCATTTATATTATGAGTTATTTACTTTCTTTATTATGTCAAGGATAGGATGGAATGTGGTACAGATGCTGGATATTGCTCCCTTGAAAAAAATCGTTTTTGGATTTTTTTAAATGAAAAAAAATAGTCTTTGTCAGTGTCCAACTGCCTTAAGACATGAATGTGGCTGAAATAGTATTAGCTCTTTGTTTAAATACTAATTTGTAGAGCTGAAATAATTAACTCTTTGTTTTAACACTAATCTGTAGAGAAAGTGTGATCTGAAGCATCCCCCTGGGGACGAAATATATCGAAGTGGTACGCTGTCAATGTTTGAGGTATGTTATGGAATAGCTTTTACCGCTGCTACTTATGGTGCCAAAACTCAAAAAAGAAAAAGAAAAGGGCCTTTCTTGGCACTAATTAAGTAAATCTATATGATTCTGGTCTTCAATCCTACCTCAATGCTAATTAAGTAAACAATTTTCCCAACTGTTTGATTGTATATGAATCAAATAATCATGAGATCATCTTAAAATATACTTTGAAAAATGTAGTGTCTGCTTTGAGATAATTATTTCTTAACTCTGGCTTATGAATGTGGAAATATGTGATTCTGCTTTTTTCTTTTATTCTAGCCCCGATACTGTATTTTCCTTCTACATAATGTCTTGACGTAGAATGCTGCAGATTTTTAATCTTTGTTGACATTCATGTTCCTTTGATCAAATATTTTGAAACAGGTTGATGGCAAAAAGAACAAAGTTTATGGGCAGAATCTTTGTTATTTGGCGAAGTTATTCCTTGACCACAAGACCCTTTATTATGATGTTGACCTGTTTTTGTTTTATGTGTTGTGTGAATGTGATGATCGAGGTTGCCATATGGTTGGATACTTTTCCAAGGTAATTTCTAGTGCATTTTTGTTGCTCTTTGTTGCAATGTGGGGTTATAACGAATCTCTATATGTTTGTGGCTGTTTTAATATTTTGTAACTGCAAGTTACTAGCTATAGTTGCATTAGGGTGCATTCAGAATTTCTTGCCTTTGTAGCCTCAAGATAGAAGCTTTTTTTTTTTTTTTTCTTTTTGAAGAACAAATTAGAAGCTTTCAAGTAGTAGAATTAATTATTTATCCATTTGTATTTTGGGAGTTTCAGTTGCTTCTTCAACCCATAGCATGTCTGGTAAAACTTTCCATAGTTTTTATATTTGAAAATCAGTGCTTAAAATGTTGCCAATTTCTGCATTTGTTATTTCGTTGTTACCTTCCCTTTGTCAAGACTGTTCTTCCCAACACAAGCAAATATCTTAGCATTTTGTGTCTGATCATGCAGGAAAAACATTCAGAGGAATCATATAATTTGGCATGTATCCTAACCCTTCCCCCATACCAAAGGAAAGGCTATGGAAAGTTTTTAATTGCCTTTTGTAAGCTCCCTGCCTGCTATTTTAATTTTTTTTATTTTTTTCTTGCTTATTTTATGAATGGATCAGAATATGTGAGCCATTTGTATTTTTTTTTTTTTGTGTGTGTGTGTGTGTGTGTGTGTGTGAGAGAGAGAGAGAGAGAGAGAGAGCACAAAAAGATGATTATTAATCTTAGCATTAAATGTGAATGTATTGTTCTCCTATTGAGTTATTGTATTTTTTTTTTGTTCACTGTTCTCCTTTTGAGTTAGACTCACAGTATAACACTATTTTGGTTATCTGAAATTGTTCTCAAGTTAGTTAACTAGAATCATGAGCTGCTGCATATTGTTATCCAACATTACTGTGGAGTACATCAAGTAGAATTGGCTTGTTGGTATCAATGACCCTCATAACATCCCCTCTAGATTTCTGACTTTATCAAATTCATATTTACATTCTACTAACCTAATAGATCTTGAATACGAATGCTTTTTATACTTCTAGTAACCTAATGGATATTTAATACAAATGCTTTTTATACTTAGCTTTATCTTACTTTTGCATTTCATCCTATTGGTTATTTACTGATTGAATTTTATTGCTTATTTTGTCTTTGTTATGGACCAGCATATGAACTTTCAAAGAAGGAAGGTAAAGTTGGCACACCTGAAAGACCACTTTCCGACCTAGGGCTGTTGAGCTACAGAGGGTATTGGACGAGGGTTCTTTTAGACATCTTGAAGAAGCATAAAGGAAATATTTCCATCAAGGTATTACTACCTGAAGCTGTATTAAAAATCTATTGGGTGCTTTATGCAGTTCTCTCTGCTTTGTCCTTATAATAATTTATGTGCTTGCTTTGGAGGGTGATTGAGTTGAGTCAAGCCCATATGGTCAAACGCTTGGATTCAACTCAATAGGACTTAACTATCATCAAATTAAATTCAATTTTGAATGAAAAGACTAGATTAATTGCGTATTAAATAATATTAAAAGAAACTTTGAAAAGGCTCATGAGCTATGGAGCTGAAAATTAACATATTCAAACATGGTCTGCTTGATTACTCCCTCAAACCGCTTGACTTTGTTCTGCAATCAACAAATTGAATCCTAGTATGTTTTGGGTCAAGCTTGAGGGCTTGCTTGCTTTCACTTTAGAATGGTTAGCAGAGCATGGAAGGGGCACTAACCTAGAAAATAAAAATGAACATCCTAAAATAGTAAAATAACACTTGTGGTTTAGATTATTTTCCATCTGGAAATTAGAAAAAAAAAAATGAAAAAGTGAATGCCTGACTTGATAATAGGTTTGATGTTGCCTTGTGATAAATTAATTATTCTTATTTGTTGATGAGATTTTGCTGAATAGCTGTATCTATTATGCAATTTCTCCTAGAATTATGGTTAACGCTTATTGTACAAAATTCATTGCATAGTGGTGTCGCTGAATTGTTTTGACAAAATTTCTACATAAATCTATATCTCTCCAGGAGCTCAGTGACATGACGGCCATAAAGGCCGAGGATATCTTGACCACTTTGCAGAGTCTAGAACTGATTCAGTATAGGAAAGGGCAGCATGTTATCTGTGCAGATCCCAAGGTTTTAGATCGTCATCTAAAAGCTGCTGGCCGAGGTGGTCTTGAGGTTGATGTTAGCAAATTAATCTGGACACCATATAAAGAACAGAGTTAATGCTAAATGTTATTCGCATAAGGAAGAGATCCAAGTTAATCTTGAAGAGTTTGTCTAATTAGTTGCTGTTTACTAGGAATTTGTAACTTTTTGTGTTTGTACAAAACGTAGGTTTTAGAAATATGAGGTTAGAAATCAGATTCTTAACGAGAGTCAAGAGCTTGTCGAATCGTGGAACATGTATGTCTGTGACGAGGTAACCTGTATATGCTTTACATCATGAGATACAACTTAAGTACTCGTTTCCTCAGAAGTGCGAGACCAGTTGTGTTTCTACACCTTCATTTTGAGTTGTATCTCACCCTTTTTTTTACTATCGAGTGATGTTATTCTAATCATTTATCACGTTCTCTTGCTTTTTATATCTCACTGAAAAAGTTACTCGTATGGGTGTTTGTAGCTTTCACTTGGATCTTTATCCCCGAGTGTTTCTTACCTTTACTTATTAATAACAAAATATTATTTAGAACTTATAAATCTCTGTTCATGTTATATTTAATTTGTGTTGAGCATGTATAAAATATAAAAATTATCATGTGATAATTAATATAGATATATTATAATTAATGTTGACATGTCAAATATTTTGATTTTTGCTAAATTCATAAAAAATTTTATTAAAATTTTAAATAATATGTGTTCATATTTTTTTATCATATTTTAAAAATTGTCATGTATAATATTATTAATATTATTTTTTGGGAGGCGGAGGTGGACGGGGTTGGCAAATGCCGACTGGATAGGAAGCCACAAAGTCACCCATGAAACTACAAAGTCCTCTCCTAACCTAACAGAGAGAAGGCAAAAGTACAACACTCTGGCGTGCAAGCAACCTTTGGTTAGAATATCACAAATCAATGCCCTATTTGACAATTTGCTATTTGTACATAATCTTTAAATATTCTTGTTGCCTTGTGATTCATAGAGTATCAGACCACCTCAATCCAAATATTGCATATTTTTCTTTGATCTACTACAGTGAGGCTATGATGGGAGGCGTATTGTATAGTGGACATGTGGTTTGGAAGTTAAAAAGCCAGTACTAGTAAGTAGTGTTGTTGGAAACATTTTGGAGAATTATTCACAATCGTGGGACTTTTGTGTACACTTATCTTATTTGGTTTTGCATTTCAATTTCTATATATATATATACACACACACACTATGATGTCTTTTGTCTATTTTTGCTGTCTTGTCCCTTTTATGTCTGTTAATTTGACAATGGACATGAAAGAAAGTAGTTTTGGTGAATTTGAAAATTAAATAAACAAACAAATAAATAAAGTAATCCTATATTATTATGTGGTAACATTACATATGCTGGATATCTTGTTTTTGTCTACAAATATCAATGGGTTTAAGAATTAACCGGCAATAATCTAAGGGGTTGACGTTAGGCATCCTAATCCTAGCAAACTACCTTGCACATGAGTTAATGCTCCTAAATTATTTTATCTATTAAAGTGACTGCTGATGACCGGTGACCGTTATCTTGGCCTTTAGGACATGAAACTGATAGAGAAGCCATTGGTCTAACAGTCAATGTCCTTTATTATTATTAATCTAGTCGTAGGTTAATTACAGGTCTGACTTGTACGTTGCTATCAGTTTAATTGCAATTTTAACACCAGGGACACAGCAATGTTTAGTTTTTCAAGCCACTTTTGTGCCAGATTCCCCACTTTATTGCCTGCGAAAGAGGAGATTTGTTGGATAATACATAAATGCATTAAGCCATTTAGCAGTCTGCAGATGATGAACGGGCCAATACTTCATCCATACTTGTGTTGTGTTGCCACTGGTACTGCACATGAAAGTGCCTTCTCATTCTATAGGATTTTCTTCAAAAGTAAAATGAGATTGTCATAGAATAGGAAAAAAAAAATATGAAAGACAGCTAAAACTTTTCTCCAGAAAAATCACTATAACAATCACTAATTTCGCTTTCATAATTCATTTCAAATCTAACCTATTATCTACTTTTTTATCAAGTGATGGCTCGGGAACTTACCACACAGATATGGAAATTGCCCAGAAACCCCCCCATTCCTTTTCCTTCTCAGTTAACTTTACATTTTCCACATGGTAAAACGTATTGTATTGAGACATGATTTTGTCTGGTGGTTCGATACGTTCATCACCCTTGACCACTCAGTTTCATTTACAAATCCTTTTCACATTCTTCTGTCCTCCCTAACATTGTTATTCAAATGTTAGTACAGGTCAAAGCCTCATGCTTTAGAATTCATTTTATCACCTTCTTCTCCCCACCGCCCCTTGTTCACATTGAGCAACATCACGATGTCAGAAATGATTTATGTGACAAAATTATCTGGAATAGGAACTTGATCTGACACCCCTAATGGATACTCAGTTGATTTTGGCATTGACATAACAACCGGCAAGAAAATATAGTAGTGGGGTCTATCAATAATTTTGAGAGATTAAAGACTAAATCTTTGAACATTGATGAATAATTCATATACATCTTGATTAGCATTACCATAATTTGATGCCTCTCTTGAAATACAGAAGTGAAACAACAATCATCAAAATTGGAATTTTAAGAACAAATCATATACATTACCCCTATTGCATTAACTGATCTCTTAGTTTTTTTTTTCTTTTACTTTTCAAGCTGTGGTTGGTTCTTGATGTCTGTTTAGTTGAACCTGTTGAAGCTGTAAGCTTTTCAATGCAACCCCACGCGATCTCCTCTGCCAAAGAGTATCTCCATCTCCTTTATCACCTTGTTTTGGCACTCTCTTGATCACAGGCAAGGGGGGATCCATATTTTCAATGTTGATTGAAGCAGAATTCTCCTTTCCATCACCATTCTTGGACCGGCTTGTACTATTTACAAACACTTCTTTTCTTCCGCAATTGATGGTGGTGGTGGCAGGGCTGCTAGTCAGATTCTTGCCAGAAAACAGTTTCTTGAGTTTGAAATACTTGATACTGTCATTGCCGCTATTCTTGGTGGTGATATTGAGTTTGTGAGAAGCTGCAGGAAACCCAACAATCCTGTTATTCCTCTTGACTTGTCCCATGCAACTGATCTTTGGAGACAAAGGGTCATCAGACAAAGACGCAGGCCTATCTTGCCATTTGGGAAGGGTCACATCTTTTATGGATGGTTTTGAACACAACATTGGCAAAAAAGTTCCCTTGAGATTAAGATGCAGGTTTTGGTGGTGAAGATGCTGATTATATCCATTTCCCATCTATATATGTCAGGCTCAGCTCCTGATTTTCTTTTTAAGAAAGTTGAAGAGAAATGTAAAAATGAAAAGAAAGAAATAGAGAAAGAGAGAGGTTGGGAGTTGAGGAGGGAGATGAATAGAGGAGACGAAGGTTTTTAAGGAGGGGGGGGGGGGTTTGAGTTTGTCAAGTCTTTTGGTAGGGAAGTGTTGAGTTTGTCAAACATGAACAAAGTGCTGTTCTTTCTGCAAGTTTCCTTATAACTCTAAATTTCTTGTTTTAGTCTTCAAAATTGTTAATTATAAAAAAAAAAAAAAAGAGAAAAGGACAAAATAGAAGTGAGTTAGTTACTATTACTTGGCGTTAGAACTTGAAACTAAACCTTAATTAGATGCTTAAATAAAAAAGACGATATAATAGATGTAAAATTTTAATAAAAATTAAAAAAAATTCGTATTTAATGAATAAATATAAATTATAATATGATAATTTTTATATTTTACATATATTTAATATAAAATAAACATGATAACGCAAATCTACTTGAATCTATGTTTGTTTGTTTACAACACAAGTAAGTTTCAGTAACAGGCGTGAACAGGACCATTATTTAGGTTCATTGGAGACTGGTAAGCATGCTGTGAATTAAAGAAAGCTACTGCTCACAATTATTTTAGGTCCCCCCCCAACTTGAATTCAATCTTCTTCTCTCTAAAGCAAAATCACCAACTCATTTCTGCCTAGTTTACACGCTACTGATTGTAAATCATATGCTGACCCCCTCTTTTGTTTCCTATGAGCTCCATAATGTTGCCATTTCATGTTTAACCCATAATTTATAACATTGCTATAACTTTAGTTTCATTTTTTTTTTCACTCTTCCGATTATGTATGCAAAATCTTTTTTTTATGTTAAATCAAAGTTATTTCAGTTAATTTATATAATTATCACTAAATATGATATTCATTAAATTTGAGATTCATATCTTAATATTTACAATTTTTTATACCAAAAAAAATTATTTTTGCCGGTTTGACTGAGTAAATTGGTTTAGTTTAGGCTATTTAGTTCAAGAAAAAAAAAAATTTAGAATGATTCGATATACTGAAAAAATATTTAAAAATGAATTTTTATTTCAATCTCTTTGAAACTAGGTAAATTTAGAATTCTTAGCATTTTTGAATGATTTTCACCCAATTTAACTAAAAAAAATGTATCACATTTTTTTCAAAAGAAAATTTGAATTTGATTAGAAACAGATACAATTCATGGTCAAGATCTTCAATCTATGTTGTATTTCCCTATGTCATCTTAGGTTTTTTTTTCGAAGTTTTTAAATTATTTACTTTAATACTTATTTAAAAAAATATCGCATATATAAATTCTCTAAAATCTATAAATTATAAACATTAATTTCAATAATATATCAATTAATTTAAAAATCAATCGACATCATCCACATTGTTTGCTTGCAAATTCATGTGAAACACATAATTTTTAACTGATTTTTTTTTTCCAGAAATTTTCGGGTCTTAGCTTGATTTGGATAAACATTAAATCGAGTCAAAAAGACCGCAACAACTAATCCAACATTTTAAATGCATGTGGCAGGTGGAAGGGAACCACGTTTGCCAAATATCAACACACAATTAATCATCGGATGGTCTTTGTTTTTTACTTATGTTTGTAAACATTAACCCAAACATTTAATCAGTCGGCAACAACATCCAACATGCCAATTTATTATTAATTGAGCATAAATTATTAACAAATACAAGCAATTAATGTCTAACATCACATGAGACATAATAAGCAGTATATATAGAAGTATAAATGTGAAAAATATTTTTAATTAATGAAAATAAATATTTATATTATTTATTATATTTTTAAATTAATATTTAAAATTTTTATTATAAATATTAATAAAATTTACCTAATTAAAAAAAATGCCATGTCAATATTTTTTAACATATGTGCATTAAACGGCTGGAGGTTTTTTAGAGCAAGGAAGTATCCTTTGGGGCAGGACTTGACTGTAATGAGAGGGAAAATTGAAGGAGTTTGGTGTTATTTTGATAAAAATAAATCTCCTATTTTGGCCTTCGGGACTGGTTCAGGGTGGAGGAAAAAATTTAAATAGAATTTTTTAAATAAAAATCATGAAGTTTTTTATTAAAAATAATTAAATTAAAATTAAAATTGATAAATTGATAAATTGAAAATTTTTGTTACATAAAATAAGTATGTAAAATTTTAAAAAATTAAAAAAAATTTAATATATATTTAAGTAGATATTTTTAATAAAAATATTAATAAAATATTTATGATTGAATAAATATAGATTAAATTTAAATTATAAATAATATTTTTAATATTTTTAATATATTATTAATTTTCATATTAAATTTTATTAATTTATTTATTTAAATTTTTTATTAAATTATTTATTAAATCATTTTTTTAAAAAATTTATAAACATCATGGAAAAAATTTTATATAAGTTTTATTTCAGGTGGGGGATTAATTTTTATTTCTTTTCTTTAATTTCTCTCAACTTTCAAAATGGCGGTCACCTGCTTACTTCACTAAACAAGCCCACTCAAAACGCGGAGATGGTGCCATGTCACAGACATTTTTGAGAATTTACCAGCACCGTTTCGAAGAACTAAAGATTAATCACGGCCGTCGATATGTTTCTGAATGTGATCAATAAAAAAAAAATTGAATACATATTTAATCCAAATGTTGTGACGTGATCAGATTCGAAGAGGCTAAAGAAGAGAGAAAAAGTTTTTTTTTTTTTTTAAGTTGTCAGATGGAGAGATGTAACAGCTCAGCCGACACACCATGTTTTCCAGCATGTGGAAGGCACGTGAAAGTTGGACTCGATTTAGTACTATCCTCTCCAAGTGACTTGTTTGCCTGACATGAGATCCCCATATACCACATTGTACAATTTTTCTTCTTTTAGAAATATGAAATTTTCTATTTACTACATTGTACAATAAAAATATAAATTATCTATTTTTATTAATAATGATTTTGACTGGACTTGATGTGACGAGTTAGATGAAAAAATTTAACTAAAAATCACAGGATGAAATAAAATATTATGTATTATTAGCATGATGATAGTTTTGTTTTTTTTTTTTTTTAACATATGAGATGAATTTAAATATTTTTAAATTTTTATAATTATAATTTTTCCCAATTTCAAATCAAACCACATTCATTTATCATGTTTTTTTTTTTCTCTTTGAGATTTAGATAAAGGTAACTCTTTAATTTTTATAATTAATAATTTATTATTTCATCGAATAATGAGTGTGGATAAAACTAAACTAATAGTTTTTAAAATGCTTGAGAGAGAGACATGGTTTAACTCCAATAATTCATAATTGAATTGCAACAAAATTGGAGTTTGATCTCGACATCTGCAAGTTTCTCTTCTCCGATTCTCTTTATGCTTGAACCTCATTTGTACATTAAAACAAAATAGAGGTTGAGTTTAGTATAAATGGGTAGCTAGCTAGCATTGGAAGGTACCTGAAGTGAACGTATTGCATTCAGAGATTGCCTTGGTCTTGAAAGGCATGCTTTGTCTGTGGCCCACCATTTCTCCTAATCCATGTGTGTGTGTGCATAAATTATTGGAAGTTTGATAAATAATTGTAGTAAACTTTACATATTGTCTTCTTCTTTTTCTTATACTCTTGGGCCCTCTGCCATATGAAAATATATAATATAAAAAAAGGCATTTGTGAAGGACGAGAAATGTAGGGGAAAGGAAGAAGCTAATCTGCCTGCCTAAAGACAGCCTAGGCGATGTCAAATTAAAGATTGGCGCAAATATAAGATAACTTTTGTTTGGTTTTAGTCATATATATACATATATTTGTGTTTGCAGGTTGTCCTACACTCAATATTTGATTGTCAGATCAGTTACATGGAAGCCTCGCCAGCCCCTGAGTCCTGACAACAAAGAAAACAAGGAAAAAGCAATCCATGATAAATATTTTTTTGCAACTATCCCATTCGCATCATGCCGTCCAGTCCACTCGAGTGCTTGGAGGAGGAGCATGTCACAATGGAAAGACCTAATGTTCGTACAAGAAAAAAGGCGGGCCTGGACAAATACTTGCGGTGAGATGAATGGACAAGGCAAAATTGGACTTGGCCTCTTCTTTTACGTACAATTGACAAAAGGCCGAAAGAAAATATGGCTTTGCTTTGAGAAGGATAACGATTAGGTCAAGTATGAGTTGTCGTGACTTTGTCTATTTCTTAAATCTTATTAGTTGGAAAAGTTTATGGTTGCAAGGTATTAAAAAACATATACTATTATTATTATTATTTTTTTTTGTATAAACTGAAATTGAGCTCCATGTATATATGCCGAGGAAGTCAAACTCCTATTGAGAGAGAGAGGTCACAATTTTGATTTGCAGGCTTATCTGTCCCCGTGATGTGACCCTTTTTCCTAGGCCCTCTGTATAGTAGTATAAAATATTACTAGTAAGTTACCGAGCAGCATCATTGCTGTATAATTCGAAAGGTTGCCACACCTTGCTTCAAAAAGGTTCCAAGATTACATCTTCCTACTGTTCAGAATGAACCAAAATATGGTATACAAAAATGACACACAAGAATCAGCTCGCACGTATCATGTACGTGCGCTGGAACAAGGCTTTGCTGAATTGAATCAGTGGAGTTACTCCACAAATTGCATTTATTGGGCGTGATGAATTCTCAAACCAAATGTCAACTTCGCCACCTTTAGGTTCTCTTTCTTTGGATAGCAAAATGGTCTGTCATCTATCCTCAAAGTTAAAAAGATGGTTTGCCATCAGCCTTTAATTAGAACTTCCGATAGCTGACAGCATTCAATCACTACATAAAGGGATGAAAAAGCCCTCGCGGCTTGGTTACTCCAACATTGAAAGGCCAACATAGTCCCACAAAAAAAAAAAATGTTCCCAATCAGCTATTGTTCAGAGGTGTCATCATGGTTGTCCTCTGAGAGTGAAACTAACTTATCCTTTGGTTAATTGGATTTGGTAGTTTTCTTGATTAGAAATTCTATTTAGACCATCATCCTCCATTGCAGTATCTTTTTGCAACCCAATATTTTGTTCTATCAATCTATTATCTGCAGATTCCCTCACTGTTTCAACAATTTGTTGGGCTTGAGCTTGTGAACTAGTCAGAGGAAATGTTGCAGAAGCACCAGCCGATCCTTTCAAAAGACAAACATACTTGAATACAAGTTATTTATAGTTATTTAGCAGCTCTTCAACATCATTGATTGTCAAGTCATCAGCATGAACAAACATGTATGGGTTCACCTGAAACACTTTGCTCATCTCATACTCCTTCAGAAGTATAGTTGCCTCTCTATTCTCCATCTCTGAGATTGATGAAATTTTAGTGATTGATGACTGATCTTTACAGGAAGGTTTTATTTCAGTAGATTTGGGTCATATAGCATGGTCCTCTTTAAGAGCATGATGTCTAGATTCAGTACGTTCTCTGGTATCATGACCAGCAATTTGGTCAATATGACTGAACAGACCATCCAAATCTGTTGAAGGCCAGACAGAAGAGCTCAAGCAAACTCCATGTTTTTCTCAAACTCAGTTTCCTTCATTTAAAGGGTTTTTGCATCAATATTTGAGATGAAAGACTCGGCAGAGAGCATGTTTATGACAAAATAGGCTGCTTCAGAAACTAATCGAGTTGACGTCTATAACGTTGTATATAGAATAAATATGAGTGCAGCAGCGGAGGATTTGTCCACATAACAAATTCCATGAGAAGAATACGTTATTAATCATTTTTGAAAGGAGGGATAATCAACTAAACAAACCAATCCTGCATATATTACCAATCTTACCTTTGTGGTAACATAAATCAGGACAGGAAGAAATTCATTAGCCCCAGGAGGATTCTCGTTTGAACCAATTGAATCATTAAGCAATAAATTACTGATAATCTTGCAACTTCAGGATACACATAAGCTTGTCTCTTGGAGCCTTGTACATATTGATTTTTTGTAACTCTTTCTCTGCAAGCTGGCAACATCAAGTACAGATTAAGGGGAGAGACTAAAAGGTAGAATAGCTATCATAGTGGGGAATCCAAAATTCCAACCATATCAACGTACAAGCTTCATTGATTAAAAACTATTTCAGAAATAAGCTAGAACTTAATCAAACTGTACTAATTGTTGAGATATTTCTTGCACATGATAAATAAGTGTTCTTGAAACAACAAAAAGTAGAGACAGTAAATATGGTAGGACCAATTGCTCAATAGTTAGTAGACGGTTAAATGCAAGACAAAGTATGATAAATAAGATAGTGAATTTAAAAAGGAAGCAATAATTACAACTAGTGTGGACTGTGGACATTATCATGGTGACAAACTTGTTTTAGATGGACACTAATTTTTTTGGTGGGCGGAAGAGTTTGCAGATAATTTGCAATAAAGAACTGGTTAAGATCAAGAATGTCATTTATATTAAACAAAATTCCATATCTACATCACTATCGGCCTGCCTTGACCACTATCAGCCTGTCTTGCTGATAAAATTTAGCAAACATATCAAACCTGTTTGGAGTTAGGGAGAAAATCTTATTGACCAACTTCCCAGGTATTTTGCACTCAAAACTACAGAAGACCAGTTCCTGTTCTTTTGCTGAAAATATTTCCGATGACAACATTGCATAAAAGCAGCCAAATAAGCACAGACCTTCGGCTTTCAATTGATACATCACTTCAATAGAGTTTATTTAATTCTCAGTACAAAGAACATATTAGTCATAACCAACTGCTGGAGCTATGAGCACTGTATCAAAGTGAGCTACATGATCTTCACTGTTGCTTAAGACAATATCATTGTTCAGATGTAGAGTTTAATGAAAACTGTAAATTAGAAAGGCATGAAGCTCCCATAAAAGGGGAATATTTTTTTATAGTGTGGAGCAAAATTGAAAAAAAAAAATAGAGGTATCAAACTAGATGAAAAAACAGCTATATATAGTTACAGAATACGCAGCTTCAAGAATTCACATATGCATCAATAGTTATGGTTTTGCTTCTGTAAAATATTTAAAATCTAATCAGTGTATGTTCAATAGGTCGTGAAACAGATCAGCTGCCATATAAGAATGGATTGAAGCAGCATTGTCTTGCAATGTTATCAAGGCACAAGGCCTCACAGCATTAGAATACCACTTCATGAGTGCACAGTCCTCATTTGGTCATGCCATGGGAGAACTTTACAATGAATTCAAATCAAATTTAGACTTCTATCTTAAGATGGGAGTAAGGCATAAAAGAATCCACCCAGTAAGAAGACTTAGATGGAAGTTTTATCGCGGGGGGGGGGGGGGGGGGGGGGGAGATACATTAAGGAAAATAGGTTCTCTACTAAGAGATGTTCCCATCGATGAGATGAACTTTCCTTCCTTGGTGATAATTTTTGCTCTCAGAGGTTCCTGGCCTTAGACAAATTAAGGAAATGATGATACCTATCAGCATCCCGTCCTTGGAAGCATCTAAGAAACATGTTACATTTTTGTTGGTTTCACTATGATGGACTTTTGAGAACCCCAGCAGCTTCTTATTAACTAGGCGCTCATTCCAATTTCTAGATAAAGCCATTGATTCTTATCTTCAAGTAAGTAAACGTCTTGAAATATTTTGTTATTTCCAGCCAATACTATAATCATTTCACTATTTGCATGGAAGATCTAAAAGCATAAGCTACAAAATGTAAAAAGGCTTATCCATTGGATAGAATCCTGAACATGAAATAGAAATAGTTCACGGAGACAGCAAATGTGGATGGTGAAGTTTACGACTTACTGCAAAAAAGGAAATTACTGGAAGCACGAATCCCACCACTTACCAGCCACGATGTCTCATTCTGAAAGGTCGGCTTAGTATCCAAATTCTTAGGCAATTACTGAATAAAAGCCATCTTCTCAGAACATTGCTCATCTTGTTTTACATCATCTGGAAGTTAAGCAAGCGCACGGGTAAATAACTTTGTCACAATACTTCTCCAGCCCCTTTTTGGTTTTTTTTTTAAGTAAATACATCAACACCTGGTAAAGGTTTTTCCTTTTTTTAAAAAGATATTGCCTAACAATGAGAAAGGCATGAACAAAAATTGAATGCATCAAGCATGTAAACCAAAATCCAACAAGAAATACGAGCAAAAGTAGTGTCAATGACTTACTTCACCAGCACTGTCCAGCTCCTCCTCGGAACATCAAGCCCAAAGCGGTTGAGCTAGAAAGCTGCTTCCATGTTTGCAAGGAACGCCTGTACGGCAGCACTATCCCTTTCCGAATCAGGAGCATTGTTGGAGAACGAAACTATGAAACTGCAATAAAACGACACGTCAAAACTCAAAAGTCAAAACCCAAAAACGATTGCCTAAAATGAAACATCTCAATCCTTTTCATAGTAAAAATTACATTTTATTTGGCAATTAAATTTACCAAAAAAAAAACAGCTTCCATATCGGGAATTTTACTTGAATTTGAAGCAATCAACTATTAAATCGTCAATCAAATAAACAATCACTAATCACTTCCGATTAAGCACAAATCACGGTCTATCTTAAGTCTTTATGTAATAAAAAAAAAAAAAAAGAAAAGAATTAAAGATTGAGAGACCTTTTGACGGATTTGACGAAATCAGCAGCGGAAAGGTGGCGCATGCGCTCTAGAAAATCTTGCAATCCTAAGAAAAAGTCGGCGTTCCCCATTTTGCTAGTCAATTTCTGAGGTTCCGTTGATTATCGACGAGCGAAAGAGAACGTTTTTGCATAGGAGAGAAGTCTTCTTTAGAGTGAGGAGCGCGTTATAGAAGGTACAGGTGCGGTTGCAGACTTCAGAAAAGTTACAGCAATTTTTTATAAAAGAAATAATAATAACTGGAAATTACAAATACTATCAGAATAATACTACTCAATTATCACCAGAATTTCATAACTTTCGTTCGCCTTCCTCTGTAATATTTTTTTGAAAATAACTTCAAGTCAATCGCCAAGGGAAGCTTTTTCCTTTGATCTCCATCAAACAAGAATACTTGCACAAACCAACGAAGTAAGGCCATTCCTAATGGTCCACATATTAAAATCTTTATAATATTTTAAACCATTCATGAACATTACTCCCACATAAATAAGGAGCTGGACAGCAACTACAAAATGAGAATTCATAAAAGCATTTAAAAACAGTAACAGGCACCCACCGATTTTTTTGCAAGCTTCTACAGCTGTGTCCATACATTAGCTTTTGGGGCTTGAAGTTGGGACCACCATGTTATACCTCACCATCACATTCAATTTCTAGGGGAAATGAGAAATGAAAAAACTATAAAAATTTTTGCATATAAATACCATCATATCCTCTTAAACCCCAGGCAAGAATTTGAAGATACGTTGAATGCTACTGCACGCTTTTTCTGATTATACAGCTCCGACTAACGAGTGAATAATGCCTTCGCTTTCCATTTTTCCTATATTATTTCTCATAAACGTTGAGGTAATATGTTTGCAGATATGTACCAAAACCAGAGGCAGTGTTAAACAGCTTCTCGTCTATCATCAACCGTGTTTGTTTCATCTTGTTTCCCCAAAAAAGCCTTGCCTATCCAATTTAGAATAAAGCTCTCCAAAATGCAGCATCCCCTTCACCGCTCCTTTCGTGAACAATTTTGTTCTCCACTGATTTGCAGATTCTGCTGCAGCTCCAATCAAATGATGCAATGCAGACATTAAATGCTTGTGCCTTCCACTCGTAATCTACCATACATGAAACAAACTCCAGTTCGAGGGAAGACCATACAAGAAAAGAATGTTATGTGTTAATGAAACCAAAATGTGCACTCAGAATCTCTATTTAAGTTTAACGCCTTATTCTTGAGAATCTTGACACGCTTTATTTGCTGAACAACACTAATAAGTTGTAAGTTGTAACAAATTGAAAATGCCTATGGCTTGCACATTTTCCTATACTCAACATGGACTTTAAAACTCGACAAAATAAAAATAAAAATAAAAACAAAAAAAAAAAGAGCATCACAAGATTTAGACAACAAGAGGTGCCTTCAAGTGCAACTGCAGCCCATCTAATCATCTGCTGGACTGGTACCATTCATAAACATGAATCCATTCTTATTTCCATCTTCCATTTATTGGTCTTCATGATAGTTTGAACTACTTATAAACCACAGAAAGTTTAGCACAAGATAAATTAATTATATTCTTCAAGAAAATTACCTCGTGGGGTGCCACATCACATATTTCTATCATCTAGCTGCTCAACCTCAAGGCCGGTAAACCATGAACCAAGGGACGCATCTTCATACTCATGCAAAATAGGCCTGCAATCGTTCACAATCACTCTGAATATTAGCCATGCCCTTATAAGGAGAATATTATTGGCATAGAGGATCAAGGTGCAAAGTTACAACATCAAAATAATATAGAAATTCACTTGTCTAATTTTGCCATGTAGGCCAAGGATATAAGTTTGATCAGCATTTTATTGCTCTTAGGAATTTTCATTTGGATCTAAACTTAAGCACTTGAATGATGTTCAATTTTAGCAGAATTTATGTAAGACAATAAAAGATTTTCAATGTGGATGATGGTGGCAACACTACCAAATGTACACACATACAAGGGACCATGAAGATGAAATCAGAACACTCAAGAAGGCAAAGCAATATATAACCAAAAAAAAAAAAAACAAGTTATTTTCCCAAAAAAATCAAAGTTCTCAATGGTTTATGGAGATGTAGGTTGCCAGATCCTTTGAAATTGCATATATCTGCCCACTTGCATGTCAAAAGTATTTGTTCCCCACTTCTTCAAATTTCCAGTACTCTGGTTCATGGTACTTGACATTCCTAAAGAACATTAAGGAATTCAACAAAAGTTATGCTACAAATTTGCACGAGGGGGCAAAGCAAATTGAACAGTAATATTATCAACAATAAAAAGGTCACCAGCATATTACTTTCGAGAAAGAACAGGTCCGGATTTCATGCAACCTATATAGACTCTGGGCTTGGAATGGTGATGAATAAGAGTTGCAGCTAGCATACTTATGAGAAAATATGCATAAGAAATTCAACTTACAAAACAATCAAAAAATTTTCTTCACCATTATGTTGGGTGATAAAATGTTTTCAATAGCAAAAAGGAGAGGAAATAGGAGATAGCAAACCTACCAAGATTAACATGGACGTCATCATCCTCCTTGACATAGAACTCAACATCCCAATTTGCAACTGCAGTAGAAAAGATTTTTGTTTTTGCAGATAATTCTTGATAATTCTTGATATCCTTCATCATGCTCCTGTATTAGAAGATTGAAACCAGTTATCGGCAAGAAATGCTATAATATCTATAAGAATATCCAAAATTATTCCGGGAGTGCTGTCTAATCTGTCTAAGGAAGTCCTTATGCTGAGCATCCTCTGAATCAATGGCTATATCCAAAATGCTGTTGGATGTTGCACTGGATAAAAAAAATGCAGATATAACTTATGTCAGTTCAAATTATGTACTGCAGCAAGAACATTTCTGCCATATTCATCATACTTTAACAAGTGCCACTACATAACATTACTAATTACTCCATAATTCTTCAAACTCCCAAGGTTTTCTGCCAAGAAATATGCATATTAATCAAAATATTTTGAAATTCAAACCAAAGTTGTCTCTTACTCAAGATTTGTTTTCATATGTAACAAGGAACAAAAAAACAATTTACCCATGGCCAATCATGAAACGGATGATAATCCCCTTCTCGCACTCCAACTGAATGAGTTTTTCCCCAGTTCAAACTAAACATATGAATTCATTTCAGATATAAGATACTAACAAACTAATCAAATATATAAACCTCAAAAGACCATGGAAACTACAAAACTTTGTGGCATCCAAGTCTCTCTGACAAAATCAGGCCGCCTCCTACTACTAAAAGCAGTGTTAATTCCAATGACCACGAACACTTTCTTCTTTGGTTGGCCATCAAGAGCCAAGGTTGAGACAGCACTGGAGGCATTCAAGTCCTCCATTTCCTGGGAACTACGTGAGGCAGCTAACTGCATATAGAGCACTGCAACTGACTTGTCTAAAGATCTGTTAGGCCTCATCAAAGATCACAATTACAAAGAAATTATTAGGCAACATTTTTCAAACACAAAGATAAACTTTAACTTAAACAATAAGAACCCAATTTTGCACTCACTGAATTGCTTCGTGGGTTTTCAGCATTTCATCCATTACACCATCGTCTTGTGCAGGCTTCTGTAAACATAAAAATTGTTTTGAAGAAAAAGTAAAAGAAAATAAAAACTTGAAGTTAAACTGTGATAGTGAAAATAACAGAAACATACTTTCTTAGTATCGCAATCCTCGGAGATAATCTACAACTCTTGTTCAAGTCGTTGTTTAGAGACGAGCTGAGCGTTGGTTTCAGGAAGGACCCACAGCCCGTTACCAGAACCAAGTGGCCATCAATATATGTCAAAAGTAAACCCCACCCCAACAATGAAAGACCTAAACCAAAAAAATAAAGCAGTGGCCCCAATTCATCAATCAATTCCGCAATAATTAAGAAATACTAAAAAAGATTCAAAGAGAGAGAGAGAGAGAGAGAGAGAGAGAGAGACCTGTTACTGAAGAGAATTCCGAGAGTTAATGCAGAGAAATAGGATCCATTTAAGGGAGATTTTCCCGGGACTACGTTGATTCATGACAGAGAGAAGATAGGGAAATGAGGCGGAGATGGAGATGTAAAAAAGGAAATGAGAATACATCCAAGAACGTCAATTTCTTTAAAGTTTTGTGGATGTTGTATGTGAAGTCCTTTTATAAGGAGGGAATTTTTGTTGAATATTACGCGCTTTTGTATGTGTAAGTCCTTTTATTCATCTTGCATGCAGAGGGATCGCGAGGATTTTGGATGAAGGATTCAAAACTCAAACGGGACTTTGGATAACTCATACCCAACTCATCGAGATGTCTAACACCCGCCATGTGGGGTGAAATTCCATTTTTTTCATTAGTAGGGTAATGACTGCATTTTATATGTAGTTGACAAGTTCCATTTGTTGAGACTTGAGACTTGAAAAAGCGTAATGAAATTATAATTAATCCATTAGCGTAACATATAATGGCCTGCATTAAGCTAATTTTTTTATTTTTATATTTTAAATTATCATAGATTAAATTTTTATCATTGAAATTAAAAATTTAATATTTTATTAACAAAATTTATGACTATTAACATATCTTAACTTTTATAAGTAAATTAATAATGTACTAAATATTATACTAAACTTTTATTATCTTTAATAATTAATATAGAGAGAGATTTCATTTTGTCTTTATAACATAATAACATCTCATTAATTTTATGTTATGCCGTGATACAACTTGAACTAAACAAGGAAAATGCATATATAAATATACAATTCATCTTTAATTTTGAGTTCTATACTATAATATGAACAATATGTTCAAAAAATAATAATAACAACAATTTGATTGATGAAATGCACCCTATGATTTTATTATGATTTTAAAGCATAATAATGCAACTTAAATTTACCTTTCGTACAATCTCCACTTGGTAGTATATTATGTCTAATATCAAGATGCATAACTCTCCATTAATTGTTGTTTATATTCCAACATTTTAGTTAATGAAATGAGTCATGCTTGTTTTTTTTTTTTTTTTACCCTCCAATGTATGGTTAATAGATGAGATTACCCCCTTTTTTTTTTGTTATTTATATTTTTCATTTTTTATTTAAAGTTTTTCATATTACGTTATTATAATTATATAATAAATCATTTATATATTTCAATAAAATTTTTTAAAATTTAAATGTTAAATATATTAAAATGTATATAAAAATAATTTTATTATTATATTTTTATATTAATATCTTTAATGATTATTTTATCTTCTAACAATAATTTATCTTACAGTCATCGTTATTTTTGTATTTAAATATATATTTTTTTATTAATTTTAATTTCATTATTATAATAATTAATTTTACATCAATTACTATTTTTAATCTTATCACTCGTCCAAATAGACTCTTAATATTCACTACATCTTTAAATCTTAAATATTATATAAATACACATCCGATCATTTGATTAAATGATTAATTCATGATTTTGTGTTTAAAGAATAAGTGCGATTTTTTTTTTCCAAATTAAAAAAACAAACTAAATCAGTGTAAAATTTCACAATTTCAAACTAAAGAACCTATATTCTCTATCAGTTGGCATATACAATTAATGAAATTATTCAAGCATGTAACCCTCTATTGATAATGCAATTTTATTCAAGGCATGATTAGGTAGTGACTGTTTCAATTGGCTTAGTTTGGAAAATTTCGTCTCACCTCATCCTTTGTAGGGACAATAACTTGAATGATGGTTTTGGTGGCTTTTGATTGTTTGGTTGAAAACTTGAAAAATGCTTATATTGTCACGAAAATAGTTTTTCCATTGAAAATCGTTGATTTTGATCATTATATGTTTTTTGTTAAAGAATTCTTCAATATGTATACTAAAAATTACTCGATTTGAATTTTGATTGAATATACGAATCGAAATTTAATTTAATTTATTTGAATAAAAAATAAAAAAATTATTTTTATATGATTTTTAAATTGCTTATAATGGTTGAAAGATTAATAAAAAAAATTATCAAATTTCTCTCTTATGATTTCATAATAATGGGTGAAGGGCACAAGAAACGTTACACATTTACAATCAAGCAAGAAGAATGTGAATAAATTTTTTTCCTAAATCAAGCAAATTCTAAAACATATTTAGATCACAAAAACAAAAATATTTATACAATTTACCAACCATCCAATTTAGATTTGACTCCTCTCCCTTATCAATATTAAATAAAGAGTTTTATTGATGATAAGATAAGAAGTTACATCAACACAAAAAACATTTGTAATTTTTTTTTTTGACTGTTAAATTTTTTTGCTTTTTATCTTGTTACCAAATATTATTTTTTATTTATATACAACTCTAATTTACATTGTTTAGAGCATAAATATTATTTTTATATTTATATATCTTTTAATTTGATCATCAAAAAAAGCTGTTTAATGTTAAAAAAGAAAAGACAGATCCCATCAAGAAAAGCAAGAAGAGGAATCAACGGTGGATATTTAATGTAGGAAGTATAATTAAACACGCAAATTAGGAAGCTTGAAACCGACTTTACTTGCATCGTATGGGTGCCACGTAAGCTATTTTTCTGTTTGAGTTTTGATGATAATCTTTCCTTTCTCCTTCTTTGATTTCCAATATCACCCCTTGACCTTTATTGATGGAAATTGTTTTTGTAATTTAAAAAAAAATTCATAAAAAGGGAAAAAAAAATCTCCACCATGATTTAAGAATAAAGCGATCAGGAGCATTTTGATTGATAAATCATAAAAGAAAAGCATAAACAATTTCAATGGTTTTGATTGTGTTGATAGTGTTTATTTTCTTAAAAAGATTGGAAAACTTTTTGAATTAGTGTTATTTTTTTTATAGGAACGATTGTAGTTTAGAGAATTAAAAAAAAAGTTTAATAAAAGTATTTAAAATATGATCAATGGTCAAAATTGATAAAATTTAACTATAAAAAAAAAAAAATCAGACACAACTTATAAGACAAAGAGAATAATATATAATTTTGTAGGGCCAAGAATGTCGCGAAAATTTTTTTTTTCGGTGGACTCAATTTTATGAAAGTTACGATGGAATCTTGACATAACTTAATTACAATCGCAAAATCACTTATGATGAAAAATGAATTTGTTTTAAATATTTAAATATGATTTTATCAATAAATTTGATTTATGTTAAAATTTATAATTATAATTAAATCACATTAATATTTTACAATAACTTTTAATTATAACTCAACAATAACATTTAAATATAAATGTTCATGCTTGGATAATTGGTATGTTGATATGATAGAGCGATGTATAAAGCATGCAATTTCGAAAAAGAAAAATAATTTTACATATATCTTGAAAAAAAAAAGGAAAAGAATAAAAATTATAAATATAAAATAGAATTAAGGGCAATAATGTAATAAAGTTGGTTATGAATAATTAATATTAGAAAATTCAAGAAGCTGAGCTTGCCCTAGCGTTTCACATTTCCCTACGTTTGCCGTATATAAAGCAGCGTCCCTCTCTCTCTTTTCTCCATAACAAAATCCCTACCTTCTAAGAGTTCCTGCGTTTGATTCTTTTCCCAATTTCCTAATCTTTTTAATCATCCTTTTTTCCCTATAAAAGGTTTGGTTCTTCAAATTCCAATTTTATGATTAATTTTCCTATGAATCCGTTCGATTTAATTTTATATTTTCTATAGTTTATTTTAATATTTATGTCGTTGCCCGATAGCTAGACTTATGTTTTCTTTTGTTGATTCGTTGTAGATCTGTTTATATTTTTCTGTTTCAAGAGATTATCTGTTTTGAATTTGTTTCGAGTTTGGACTTATTTATTTATTTTTGAATATTTTCTGTATTTTGGAGTAGTTGATAATTATTTATTAATTTTTCTTTTAATTTACCTAATTTTTAACATTAAATAATTGTTTGCTGTATGATTAGGATGTTTTAGAATTGGGATTTTACTTTTTCAATTTGATTTGTCAAACTTTGTTTCTTTTATTCACCATTAATGTAACAGATATTTTTTTTCACATTTCAACTATTTGGTTGCTACGTAGAAACTTAATAATAAAGAATTTAATCTCGTGTTTGATAGTATCTTTATATTCTAGATTAATAGATATCCTAATTTTGGATGATCTAATATTGGAATCGGTAGGCTTTTAAGAAATTAATATTTGTTAATTCTGATGCTTAATAGGCGTTTTAAATTTGACATATGTTTAGTTTGTATATTTCTTTATGTATGCATGTGATTATGTATGAATGTATGTAATATTGAAAATTGTATTGTGTTATATTTCAGTGTTTTATTTTACTGTAACTTTTTATTTTGTTGATATAGCATTTTTCTTGCTGAGCTAATGCTACATGTTCTTTTCCTGATGATGAGTTTTCTGCCAGTTATTGATAAACTATGCTTCAACCTTTACCTGGATTAACTCTGTTGTTGTCTTTCAGGTAGTTGACAGTTTAATCTGCTGCGTCAGCAGTTTGCTAAAGTGGAGGCCTTTACCTTTGAATCTTCTTTTATGTCTGAACGGGCCTCTCTCTTTTTGTCATCAATTGGATTGCTTGGAGAGTACTGTCCCACTTCTAGAAAAAAGAATAGAAGTTCCTCCTCCGAAGATATCTGCATGCATATTGAGGCAAATAACACTCACTGTCTAGGTTGTCGTTTTATGCGACCTCTTCCAAGTGCAAGGAAGCTGTCTGGTAAAAAATTTCTCACTACAATTGAAAACACTAGTATCTGATTTGTCCTTTCTGATTAACACTCTCCCACGGTTTGATCAAGATGGCTTTGCAAAATATTGGTGCTGCGAACAGTGATGATGCCTTTTATAGGTATAAGATGCCCAAAATGATAACTAAGATTGAAGGGAGAGGAAATGGCATCAAGACTAATGTGGTTAACATGGTTGAGATTGCAAAGGCTTTGGCTAGACCTGCTTCTTACACTACAAAGTATTTTGGTTGTGAACTGGGAGCCCAATCCAAGTTTGATGAGAAGGCTGGAACTTCACTTGTAAATGGCGCCCATGACACTGCCAAGCTTGCAGGGCTTCTTGAGAGCTTTATTAAGAAATATGTTCAATGCTATGGTTGTGGGAACCCTGAAACTGAGATAGTTATAACGAAGACACAGATGATTACCTTGAAATGTGCTGCATGTGGGTTTGTTTCTGATGTTGACATGCGAGATAAGCTTACAACTTTCATTCTTAAAAACCCACCTGAGGCAAAGAAGTCGTCTAAAGACAAGAAGGCAATGAGGAGGGCTGAAAAGGAAAGACTCAAGGAGGGTGAGGCTGCCGATGAGGAGCTGAAGAAGATTAAAAAAGAGGCAAAAAAGAAAGGTTCCTCTACTACAAAGGTTGCTGCTTCCAAAGGTGCGGTAACCAAGAAGAAAAGCAAACATTCTGATGAGGATCACTCCCCTGCACACAGCCAAGCTGATGAGAATGAGCAGGTGGCCAGTGATTACGATGATGATGTCCAGTGGCAAACAGATACTTCTCTGGAGGCTGCTCAACAACGTATCCAAGAGCAGTTGAATACTGTTACTGCAGATATGGTGATGCTTTCTACTAATGAAGAGAAGAAAAAGTCAGTGAAGAAGTCTCCAGAGCCTGACATTATGGTACCCGAGAATGGCATCAGTGCCCATGAGAAACTTGTTGATGAGATAAAGGAATATCTCAATAAGGGGTCGTCTGCAACACAGCTTAAATCCTTCCTAGGTTCACTCTCTGGAACCTCCCAAGAAGAAGTCATGGATGCCCTTTTTACAGCGCTCTTTCATGATGTTGGAAAGGGGTTTGCAAGGGAAGTAACTAAAAAGAAGAACTACCTTGCAGCAGCAGCCATAGAAGAGGGATGGACGATGCTGCTCCTCCATTCTATCGAGTCTTTTTGTGGCAAGGCTAGCCCTGAGGCAGCTAAGGAGGTGGCTTTAGTTCTTAAAGTGCTGTATGACAATGACATCTTGGAAGAAGAGTTCATCATGGAGTGGTACCAGAAGGGTATAGCCGGTAGTAATAAGAGTTCTCATTTTTGGAAGAATGTCAAGCCCTTCATTGAGTGGCTCCAGAATGCTGAGTCCGAGTCAGAAGAGGAGTGATTATGAAGCTTTTGGTATAGTTGCATTTATTATGCTTTATGGCTGCTTTTAGTACAATAAGTTTATCTATCGTGGCTTTAGGTTTCATTGGTTGGCACTTGGTCTTGTTCTTTAAATAAATTACAGTGAGATAGCTCCTACATGCTCTCTGTTGTGTTGTGATTATTACGTCTGTTTAAGTCTGGTTTTCGGAGTTGTTTCAACATAATTTATTTCCATGTTTTTAAATGAACGAGTTTCAGTTGAGTTATTTTGGCCATTTAGTTGAAATGAGTTTGCTAGTTTGTTTTTTTTTGGCGTTTTTTTGTCCCCACTCCCAACCCGAACGAGGAAGACATGAAAGCCAATAGGTTGGTTCAATCTTATCATGGTCCTTGCCTTTTTTTAACTTAAATCAGATGTTGAGTGGCATCAAGATAACTCATAGTCTAAGTCAACTTTGGCAAGTCCGATTTTGCATGGACGACTCACAGTGACTCTATAGCATCACGAATGGTAACCCTACTTGTATCGGCTTGTTAGCGTCATCCGCAAGTTACTGAATCCCATCAAAGAGTCTCATAACATAACCAGCTCACACGTATCTTTGAGTGGCCTCGATCACCTATCCAATGTCCGTCACATAACCAGCTTATGTATCGTTGAATGGCCTCGAGCACCTATCTAATGTCAACAAGCACTTAAGTCTCAAGCATCAACCTTTAAAGACTTGTACGGGGCATATCGTTATGTTTTTTATTAGGATACCACATCCTAGATCCCAATGATGCTAGATTATCCGCGTTGTTCCACCAACTCATTCGAAAGTGCTCCTAACAAGACTTAACCGAGAGTGCCCACCAGGCTGTGAGGCATTAGGTTCATCACAAGTTTGCCTGCTCTTAGCCCGTGCTTGCCCGCACACTTACACAGAATCATCATCTCATGGATTAGGTTTCGTAGGCTGCTCCATATCGGAACAGTCATGGCAGCACCAAGGTGTACCATGACATCCTGTATAGGCACTTGCATGATGCCTATAAGATGACACGTAAATGATAGGGGAAGATTTTTATAACATGACACCTATTAGGTAAGATATTGAGATAAAACAGTTTTTGGTGTGGAATTCATCATACCATATAATAATATTAGAGTTCATTCACATAAATTTTGATATTTTATTGGATATTATAATCGTAAAATTAAAATTAATGATAAGAATACGATGTTTAAATGTAAATGTACTGATAAAAATAAAATTGGATATAATAATGAGATTAAAATTAAATATAAAAATATGTTTTAAAATGTAAATATAATAATAGTGATGAGATTTTGCATATAGGCGATATTCTCATCAAAGTTAATAAATTATTTTAATTCAATCATTTTTACATTAAAACAATGTTCTAAAATGCTATCAACTATTATAACTAAAAATATCTTTATTTTTTATTTTTACATTAACATGGTGTCATAAAATTCGATATACCATTGAAAACTTTTTAACTCAAATATTAAAATGACACGAAAATCAACTACATGTGAAATGTTATCTAAATGTACTTAATGATATGTTGAGTCAAAAAGACTTAAGTTTTATGCCCAAAATATAATATAAATTTCATGAGAATATATCATCTATAATAATTATATTACGGTTAACCAATCAAAATTTAAAATTATATAAGGTCACTAAAATATTATGTGAAATTTATGTTTATGAGTGATGGATTATTACATAATTTTTAATTGTAATTAAATAATTTTCAAATTATAATAAAAAATTACAGATAAAATACTAAATTTCACTAAACTTATGGTGCGAAGAATCCAAACTAGACCCAATCTTGCAAATTAGAGTATTTCTTAAAATTTGGTTAATCAGTTGATGAAGAAAAAATCATTAACAATTTGCGAGATCTAAAATAAGCCAAAGAAAAATGAAAAAGGTAAGACAGGTGAGGTGGTAAGAATTGGGGATTTATGGAAATTCACGATAAAGAAAAATAAAAAAAAGGGGTAAAAGTAAAAATGTAGATAGCATGTGAGAAAGGTAACTTGAGAAATTTATCTTTAAGCAGAAAAATAAGAAAAAAGAAAAAGTTGTTCGCTGCCATTGGCAAGATGAATTTCTAGTATTTGACACTCTTCGCACAACACTATTACCATCGGATAACAGCATTCTCTTTCTTCTGCTACTTTTTAATGAAGAATTGATACATCGAATCTAACCTAATCTAATCTTAACTGGGATAAAACCATATTAAGTAGGAATTATCTTCAACATTTTCTTAAAATTTTTTTTCATTGTCAGATGAGATGAATGGTTATTGTAAGATGAAAGGATAAAGTTAGTTTATTACCTACTATGGTTTTACTAATTACCAGACAAAAAAAAGTTACTACTACAGTAACAATTTGACGGTCCAGATTATGATCATGTCGTGGCTATTACCAGTATTTTCTGTGTATAAATTATTTTTTTTTTAAAAAAAGAGGATTAAAAAAAAATAATGGAATGTCGGCGCGTAATAAATGACAATCGCGACAGCAGAGCATCCAAATCCGGTCGTTGCAACCGGGCCCAATCTCTTTCTATTTTTCTAACCGTCAAATAAAACAAGAAATCGCCTGCCCGATTTATTCTTCCCTGCACTTTGTTCCGAAATTCCCTCTTAACGGCATTTCCGCTTTTTTCTCTGCCAAACCCAACCTCCAACCAAACTCACTCTCCCTCCCACACTCACAAAACAAATCAGTCTTTCATGTTGACTTTCCTAGATGAATTCCCAACCATGTGATTGGTTGATTTCCTCACTCATCAAGGATATTTTCGTACTTTAGCCCAAACATAGTTTATGTTTATTTGGAGTTAGAACTCTAGTTACTAGTTAGTACTGCTACTTAAATTAAAGAATAAAAATTACTACACAAAGCGGTTGCACTCCACGCTCTGGGTTACAGAGCGTGACAACAGTGAGGTAGAGACGGTTATGTTGGTCGTGGGCTAAAACTGTAAATTTTAACCAATCAAATTTGCGCTTTTTCTCTCCTTTTCTCCAAATACCAACAAAATTTAGCTTTCGTTGCCGCTTCTCCGACCCTTAGACGGAACTCTCTCTTTCCTACCTCACCTCAGACACACCAAAAAACACCATAAAAGCAGAAACACCAAGTTAGAAAGACTCAGACTCTGTGCACCCTTTTTCAACCTTCCGTACTCTCCATATTTTTTTCTTTTATCCCTTTTGAATTCCTTCCTCTTTTTCTAAACCCTAATCGGCCCCATGCCGCCTCTACAGCCTTCTCCTACGGAGGTCCGCCGCGTTGATCCCAGGATCTGGCGAGCTTGCGCTGGCTCTTCTGTTCAAATCCCTACCGTTAATTCTAGGGTTTACTACTTCCCTCAAGGCCACGCGGAACAAGTTTGCGGTTCCATTCCAACACTATCTTCTCTCGTACTCTCCAGACCTCTCATCCCTTGCGTTATCTCCGATGTTCATTGCCTAACCGATCCGAAAACAGACGAAGCCTTCGCTAAACTCCTTCTCATCCCTGTTCAACCTTCTAGACTTACCAATCAATTTCTAAACATTAACGGTGAAGTTGGAGATTCTGATAAGATTGTGTCGTTTGCGAAGATTTTAACGCCGTCCGATGCCAACAATGGCGGTGGTTTCTCCGTCCCGCGGTTTTGCGCTGATTCTATTTTCCCGCCGCTTGACTACAATGCTGAGCCGCCGGTTCAGACTCTTTCCGTCACCGACGTTCGCGGCGGCGTGTGGGAGTTTCGCCACATATACCGAGGAACGCCTCGTCGTCATCTCCTCACTACAGGATGGAGCAAGTTCGTTAATCAAAAGAAGCTCATCGCTGGCGATTCTGTTGTCTTCATGAGGGACTATAATGGGAAAATGTTTATTGGAGTCCGGCGAGCGATGAAGACAGGAGAAAGTGGCGGGGATTCTGGGAGGTGGAGAGAGCTAAGTGATGGAGGAACAATGAAAGGGGAAGGAAGGGGGAGGATGATGGCGGAGGTGGTGGCGGAAGCGGCGGAGAGAGCTGCAAAGGGGTTGCCATTCGAGGTTGTGTACTATCCTCGGGCCGGTTGGGCTGATTTCGTGGTGAGGGCGGAGTTGGTTGAGGCTGGACTCAATATATTCTGGGCTGGAGGGACGAGAGTGAAGATGGCAGTTGAGACGGAGGATTCGTCGCGAATGACGTGGTTTCAAGGGACAGTCATGTCTGCTGCTGTACCCGATTCTGGCCCCTGGATTGGCTCCCCTTGGCGAATGCTTCAGGTAAAAATGCTTCGGGTTCAATTGTTTAAATTATATTTATTTATTATGATTACATTGAATGTGGTTTACTGTTGACTTCGGTGTTAACAATTTAATCCGTATTAATCCAGATGAAGTGAAGTTTGTTCTCAGTTTTCAGAATTACTAAATCAGGTGCACTTAAAAATGGATGAGTGCGAAATGCTTATATAGAATAAGCTCTTATGATAGACTGATAGATTGGAGGAATTGAGGTTGAAATGAGTTTATACAGTTGTAGCTGTAGGCTGCATTTTATTTTCTTGCGTATCTACTTTTGAATGTTTTCCCCTAAAATCAGTTCCCTGTATTAGGCTTCAAGTTGTTATTTAACATTTTAACGATATTTGCGAAACAGAAACTGGAAAAATGTCAAACAAATCAGTTATTCTCCCTAAGAAGTTGGCCATGGTTGGGGTGGTACAATTCAGATTATAGATTTGTAGGATTTCTATTTTCTTTAGAATTGGATTTAGATTAGAAATGATTTTGCAACATTTGTCATTCTTTTTCTCTTATGTTGTGTTTGGATTTCGAGTGGCTTGTTAGATAGTGGTTTCTCATTCAAAGTAAGATGGGTGTGCTTATTTTCTTCTGTTTGTTGCATTTTGGGGAGGCATTTGTAAAATCATCAAACTTCTTATATTTGACTTGATATCGATTGTGGGTAAATCTAAAATTCTATGTAGTTGTTAAAAGAATGAAGTTTAATCTGCTCTTTTACCAATGTGTCTCTGACTTGTAATAATGGGAGAAAAGTTTGTTCTTTGTTTTATGTTTTTTCTTATTTCAGAGGCAGCATTTTGGGGGTGGGTTTGTGGTAGGATGTGGTTTGTTTAATCTCAATTTAAGTTCTTGAGAGGAATTAATAAAGTTTTCATCCATTTTGCTACTTATAGAATTTCTTCCCTTTTACCTTTGCTGACTAACGATTTCATTTTCTTTAATTCTTTAGGTTGCATGGGATGAACCTGATGTTCTACAGAATGCAAGGAGGGTGAGCCCATGGCAAGTTGAAATTGTTTCCTCCTCACCGCTTCATTCCTCATTCCCCTCAGCAAAGAGGTTCAAGTTTTCTCAGGATTCTGGGCTGTCTGATGCAGGGGGAGAAATGTTCTTCCCTATGACTGGGTTAACTAATCCAAAAATGGGGTACTTGAATCCATCACTGTTGAATTACAATTCTTTTCCTGCTGGCATGCAGGGAGCCAGGCAAAATCATTTGCAAAGTTTTACCAACTATGTGAGTGAGAATATCCCAATGATGCCCACTGATAATTTCTCTGGCAACTATATGGTGCCTAAGTTGAATAGGATATCCACTGAGCTCAACATTGGCAGTTCACAGTCTGACAACTTGTCTCCAGATAGCCAGAGCAGTGTGGTTTCCTTTGGCACAGAACTTACTGAAAATGGGGGATGCAACTCGAGCAAAGTAGGTGTTAGTTCGTTTCAATTGTTTGGCAAGATGATTCATATGGAAGATGATGGTGGTAAAAGATATGATGAAGCTGCAAGTGAGAAGAAGTCATTAGACGTTTCATTGACTTATGGCTGTTCAAAGCTGCTTGAAAGGCTAGATGTCCAATGCCAAAGAGCCTCAGCTTTTGAAGGCTTTTCCTTGTGAATGAATCCATGACTGCATTATGCAGATGAGCAGCTGTTTAGGTATGGTTTCTCTGATCACAAGTTTATAATGCCACTGATGTTATAAACGTTTATCTATTGGGCATGCTGTTCCTCTAGAAATACTCTATTTTCTGTTATTATGTTACTGTTTCATAGATCATTCTCTTAAGTTTTTGCCATGTATTTGATATGCTTGACCATGCTTTAAACTTGTACGTTGATATTTAGGATTATAAAGGTTGGGAAAAAAAACTGTAACCAGTTTTACGATAGACTCATACCTGTGGGATAAATAAGTGTTTTTAGTTTTTGCCGGCCTCCGCTTACTGCCTGTCAAGAATGAGCAACAAAACAAATAATTCCCCTATTTCCATAGGATGTGTCTGCCATTAATCACCTTCTAGCAAAATTATCAAAACCAGAATGAAAAATTGAACCGAGAAATGGTTGAAGACTTGAAGTGGCTTTGCTTAGAGTCATAAAAACAGAGTTCTCCAAAAATCACCCCAAATGCTCATGATTTGTGGTCGGCCAAAAGCCTTGGAGTGAAAGGCTCTGTTCCCAAGAGCCTCATGCTCAGGAGTTGAGAAAACGAGTTTGTTTTATGGGGAGGGAAAATAGTTCCATTAACTGCCATGAAGGAGCGAACTTGGAGATTATTTAAGAGACTGCTTAATGGTGATCTATTATGGTCTTTTACTATTAGCATAGTTCTGCCCTGTTAGATGTATATACTATATCTAAACATCATTTAATTAAATTTGAGCTCCATAATGTTGGTGTAAAATAGTATTATATATTATTTTGGTGCATAGCTTTTTATTATCCTTCTCTTGTTCAAGACTGGGTTGAGGTCATCCATCACCCATAGCAATGTGTTCTGCTTAAATCTTTGTTTTGCAGGTAATTTAGGGAGGCAGGTAGCTGACAACGAGTATGACTTCGTCAGTGCTAGTTTTACATATTTGCTGAGGTTTTTGTTTTTAGTTTGAGCTGTTGGAGACTTTTCGACTCTTAAAAATGTTGACATGTATTGCACTTATTAGCTCTGGATGTCCAAGTTCCATATTTTCATTGTTTGTTTGTTTTTATGCTAATATGATTTTCCTAGCCTCATATCCTGGCCCCCGGAGCCTGGTACTCTTTGATGCCAATTTTATAAATACATAAATACACACTAGGCTTTTATGAGTACGTATTCAACTTTGTCGATTATAGATTAATCCTATAACTAGCGTTGCGCCTGCGCTGCGGGTACATTTTTTTTAAGCAGTCAAAGCAGATATAACATAACATTCAAAAAGATTAAATATATAATTACTGATATAAAATGTAAAACAGTTGAAGATAAATTTTGATAATTGTTTTGAGAAAAAAAAAAGAGTGATCATGAATGTTCTTAAGAAAAAAGGTTGAAAAAAATGAAAAGGAAAAAAAGGCAAATTCATGTGGATAACAAGACGAATGTAAAGAAATACAATTTTAAACGTAAAATTAAATTTAAGAGCGGAAAAGAGAAGATAAACAAATTGTCAATCCATTTAAGCTTTAGGAGTATAACAATAAGGAAAAAACATGATAAGTGAAGGTTGTTTCTTTAAATTGCTGATACTTTCGCTGTGTAAAGAATTGTAATCAATCATACTTTTTGTTGTGGCTCATGAATCATAATGGAGATATTCATTTGGGCTTCTAGCCAACGACTTGTTTTTTTTTTTTGGTTAAATGGATGGGTGGAAGATATACAATAAAAAATATAGGTTTTTCTAAAAAATAACTACGTTTTCCATATTAAAACGTAGTATATAAAATTTATATAAGACATTAATGTAACGTTTTGATTAAAAACTTCATTTCTCATACTAAAAACATGATGTTTGCATTTTTTTTAGATATTATTATTTGATATGTTTCAATTGTTAAAAATATATTGTTTGAAAATTTTTAACAAAAACTCCAATTTTACATAGGCAAACATAGTTTTAGTTTTTTTTTTAATGAAAAATTATGTATAAAATTTCTTAAATATAGTTATTGTAAAACTTTTTTGAAACAAAGTTTTGTTGCAGGAATTGATATTTACTAAAGAAAATAAATTGAAGAGAATGATAGCATGCTAAATATGTAGGATATAAAATAGTGAATAAGTTTTGATATAAAATCATAGCTGCTTAAAGATGCTATTATAAATAGATTACCATGCAATTAAAACAGTAAGTGTAAGCCATTGTAGAAGAACAAAAACACGATAGCTAAAATCTAACATCAGAGTTTAGACAAAAAGTCAAGCAATATTTGTTAAGTTTTACATATTTAATTTTAGTTAATGAAAACATAGAACAAGCCTTCTTTAACTATTTGAAAAAAACAACAATCACACCAGGGTTTAAATGATTGTTTATAATAATTTTCTCTAACCACTTAAAAAAATTTTATTTTTAAATGAATATTTGAATTGAACAGATCAACCTATGCATTTCTCTAAAACCATTAATATAATATCAACGTTATGTGCTGAAAAGAATTGTTTGTGAAATGCAACAAGGACATGTTAAATTTTAAAAACAGTTTAACAAACAATGGTTAAAAATTATTAATATATGTGCTATTTAAAATTTTTAAATTATTTAAATTAGAGGTGGCAAAATGAGCCAAATGGGCTGGCATAGCACAGCTCAGTGTTTGGCATGGCACTATTATAGGTCAGGCTAGCCTAACACAAAAAAAATATTGGTTCTGCTAAACACATTTTTTGTTAAAAATTTCTCGGCCTAGCATGGTCCATGATCCAACAATGATATGGATCGTGCTATGTTAGCCCAAGGCCCATTAAATAGTTTTTATAATTTTTTTCACATTAATTTTTTTCTTATTAAGAACTCTTTCACTTGCACTAAACAAGACTCCAATAGAACTATGGACGCATGAGATATTAGTAGATCACGAGCCATAAGAGAAAGCATGGGAAAAACTTTTTCATTTTCTTCCACCATTATAAAATGTCAAAGTTATCTAATTCTTCTTTTGAAAGCTTAACATCTTATTGTAAATAAAAAATAATTTCACAATTAAAAGATATATTAGAATTTTTTTTGACTTACTAAAGACCATACTATATCTTCACTAAGGTTATCTTCTTATTCTTTTTTAGATTCATTTAAAATTTTAGAATCATATAAAAAATGCATAAAGAATTAATTGATCTTATATTTTTATCAACAAAATATGGATAATGCTGTGTTGAGCTTGGGCATGGGCTAATCATGTGCTTATGCAATGCCAGCCTATGAGCCTTGACATGTTTAGCACAGCACAACTAAGAGAGTTGTGCATGACACGATGCCTAGCTCGACACGAATATTGTAGCAAAATGGGTTGTCCACTTGCCCATTTTGCCACCTCTAATTTAAATGTAATAGAACTTATATAAAAGCAGTTTATATATGTTGTATTACCAAGATACAAGATGATTGAACATTTGTTTTCGTCATGGTTTGTTACAAACCATCGTTGTCAGATTCAGTTTCACCATCTTCATCAACCTCAATTTTTCCATGTTTCTCTAACTCAAAAGTTGTATCATGAAGATAAATAACTTTGCTTGCCAATTTTTTTTTTTTTGCAACAATTGACCCATTATACTTTTCTTTTTTTATTTTTGAAGAAAATGCTTGTATTGCTTATTTTTTTCTCAATTATGAAGATAAAAAAATAGAATCTTAAGAAAACATTATAAGATAATTACATTGTTTATAAATGAAAAATATTTGAAATTAAGGTATTACCTATTCTTACTCGAAGAACGTCCCTTGTGATAACAATACCACTTTCAGAATATAGAAAGGCATGAAAAAATGGACAATTGCTATATTTCAAGGTGAGTGCATCACCAAATTGCAAAAAGTGTATCAACAAAAGCTTTCCAACCATTTTGAAAGCATAGTTGACTGTTGATCATAACCAAAGACATTTTGAATTGAGTAAAGAGTAAACTTTTAAGAGATATAGTTAACGGAGTTTTAACAAATTGAAGTTACATATTTATAGAATCCATCAGAAGTCTCTGTAACCATAGTATTAGTATTTATTAAAAAAAAATTGTCAATATAAATTTAAAGATAGATATGTATGCATTGTTAATTAGAATCAACTTATTTTTTTTTACAATGATCATCACAAAAAAACAAATCAGTAATATAAACCATACATATAAAACGTCCAAAGAAGATCGTTATTTTATTTAATAAGTATTGACAAACTTAAAACATACAAAATTAAATTGTACAACATTAAGATAACAAACCAGAGAATATAAATTAATGAATAGTATATTAAATATTTATATTGATAGGAAAAAATTTGCATTTATATATATATATATGCTAACATAAAAAAGCAAGAATTTGACTAATTTTTTTCGATGAGATTCTAGGTAAATGAGGAAAAAAAAAGATTTGATTATATTTTTAATTAGATTTTGAATTAGTTAAAAAAATATGTATCTCATGAAGGTAATCAGAATAAAAAAAAATTTATGCTGTTCATAAAACCTAAAATAGTTTTCTATATTTCAACCTAAAGAAAAAATATGTAAATAAAAATCATAATAAATAATATAACAAAAGTATACAATAGAGCATTCAATTGAAAATGTTGAGTGAAAGTAAAAACTGAAAAGATTAATAAAATATGTGTTTTTCATTGATATCTATGATTTAAAATGGTAACAAAAAATACAAAAAAAAGAAGATTGTTATAAAACAATTTGGTTACTATTAAATATTCAAAGATGTTTTCTTTATGTAAAATCTTGAAAATTTGTGGAACATGGTCCAAATTCGCAATGAATTCCAAGTGGTCATCTTTTGGGTTTATCATTTTCCTTAGAATTTGTGGTTTCTTTCAGAAGTTCAAAGATTCGTTGTTAAGGTTTATACAGTTTGAGAGAAGTAGTTTAACTAAACTTGTATAAGTTTTGGAATTCTAATCGGTTAAAAAGTTGAAGTCGGATAGCTTTAAAGAAAGGAAAAAAAGTCAACCATTATGTTTAACTAGAAATGCAAATAATACAGTTTCTAAGCTGCAATGTAGTTTTCAATAAGGAAAATAATTTTCCAAATTTGACAATTTTTAAAGTATAAACATATTTGATTTAAATAAAAAAAATTTAAGCACTATGTTTTACATATCAGAAATGGAGTATTTAAGCACTGTATTTTTCATATTAGAAACGGACTATTTAAGTGATATTTATAAATTTATTTTTGGGAATATGAAATCAGTAAACCACTTTAGAAACAAGTATAAAAAACTTGAAAGCAAAAGCTATATTTTATAAATGAAAATAATAAGTTTATAGGTTTTGTTTTTGTGGAGAAAAAATCAATAAAAAAAATAGTAATAACCACGTTTAGAATACTATAATCAAAGTATGTAATTTAAATTATAATCACCACTTTTTTAGAAGAGAAACTATAGTATTTAATAAAAAAAATTAAACTATTACAAATTTTAAGCAGAAACACAATTTAGAATTGAAAAAAAATCCTTCAAATTTTATGTTTTTTATAGTATAAACATATTTTACTTAAATATTTATTATTTTTTATTTTGACGTTACCTTATTATATATTATGAAGTATAAATAGTTCAAATTGTAAATATTAATTGAAATGTTAAAATTGATATAATAATATCTATAATTCATATTTTTAATCATAAGATTCATTGATTGAAAAAATCGTATTTATAAAAACTATTTTTATGAAAATTCATACGTATCTTTAATTAAATAAAAAAATTATAAACACTATGTTTGTATGTGCACAAACGGAGTATTTAGGTAGGATAAATTTTGCAAATATCATATTTTTTAAAGTGATAACACAATGGTTAATCTGAAAATTGTTAATGTTATATTTTAAAATAAAAACATAATCCTTAATTGGGAAAAACCAAATTAGGTAAACAAAATTTTTTGGGTATAAATGCAATGTTTAGTTGATGTATTAGAAATAATATGTGTAATACATTTACTTAATTAGAAAATGTAGTTTTTATTAGGGAACAAAATAATTAAAGAGACATTTTTTTTGTTATACACATACTATTTAGTTGACATGTCAAAAATAATAGGTGTAGTGAGTGATCTTAGCTTCAACCAATTTTTTATGCATTTTTCTTTTGTATATATTGTTTAAACATAGTTAAAGAACATGAAAAAAAAAACAAAATTTAAAAATATAAAGATAAAAGTTATACTTATGATAGCATCTAAATATATAGAGTTTTTACATGTAAAAAAGGGTGCTAATTTTTAAATTTTGAATGATTTTTGGTGCTTTTCATATTATTTTCATAGTTTTAGGTTTTCAAGTTCAAAAACTTCATTTTCATGCAAGCATGCAAAGGAGAAATATTGGCCCAATTTTGGAAACTTATTGCCAACCTAATTATAGAGTTTCAACTACATAAAAACTCTCTCATGATGTATTTGGCCACATACAAGAATGATTGCATGAATTCTAAGCTTACTTAGACTTCATGTTTGGCCAAAAAAAAAATGTGGTCTAAGCATGACTTCTTTGCTTAGCTATGAAGCAATTGAGTGACATAAAAACTCTATCCATTCAACCATGTAAAGGAAAAAGCTTAATTTGTATGATCATGGACTTTTCACTCACCATCTTATTCGGTTAAAACCATTCAAGAGAGCCTCATGTAATTTTTTCACAATAAAAGCTAGATGCATTTAACCAAGAAGAATTTAAAGTTCACCATGAAGCTTGTTACTTTACATTGAAGATTTTGACTTGGAGTTGGATTTTATCCATTTGAATTTTAAGACTTAGATAAAAATCAAACTAATTTTGAATTTTCAAGCCTTAGCCAAATCAAAGGGAAGAAAATTATTAAGATTTGATCAAAATTCAATCAAAGGCCAAGAACACTCTACCATAAAGCGTCATATTCATCCATGATGCTTTAGAGATCAAGATTGAGTTTTATCCATATGTATTTAAATTAAAAGCAAACTCTTAATAATTCTATTTGCCTATGACCGAATCCCTCACTATAAATAAAGAGGACATTCACTCATTTTATCATCTCATTCCATCATCTCTTCTCTTTTTTCTTTAGTTCTTTAGTTATTAACTTTCTTTTTTTTAGTTGAGTTATTAGTTTAGGTGACAGATTCACTAATAACCAAAAAATCTTTTGTTTCTTTAAAATTTTTTATTTTAATTCAAGAAGTAATATTTTCAAGATATTTTCTTTTCTTGTTTTCAAGTTTCAAATCTTGTTATTTTAATTCTTGATTTCGGTAAGCATTATTTTTTTTCAAGATCAACCTAAGCTTTTTTTTATTTATTGCAAAATTCGGCCAATATTTTATTTTTTGATCTACAATTATTTAAATGCAATATTTATTCCAAAGTTATTACAAGCAATTGCCACTCTCAACTTTTCTTTATTTTTTAATATTTTAAATCTTTTTCTTAGATCTAATTTTTGGTAATATTCTTTTACTTTTCAAGTGACAGTTGGTGAAGTTAAGATCTCTGTTTACACATCACTTTTAATCTTTACTTTTTCTTGCAACCAAACCTTGAATTCTCACTTGTTTAAATATAAGATTTTAAGGTTTTACCTTTGATAATTGTGAACAACCTAATAATATATTTTATAATCCTTGAAAAAATGATACTGGAATACTTCCTTCTATTACTTAATCTATACATTTGCAGGCTATATAAAAAGCATCAATCAATCTACTTTAAAGGGAAAAGAAATAAAACTTATATTTAAAACTGTTTATAAAATTGAAAACTTTAATAGAATATTTGAACAAATAAATAAAAAACGTTGTTCAAATTAAGATGAGCGTCTTAAATTCACCTTGTCATTTTATTTTTAAGTAATATGATCAATAACAATTGTAACACATTGATGTGTTTTGTTTAGATAACCTGTTTTTGCATTCTATCAAAATGATGAAGCAGTAGAAATCATTATATCTTATGAATTATAGATCTTGAACCTTACTTATTTATCATCTTTAAAAATGTTGTAGCATATTAAATATTGGATATCATCAGTTTCAATTCAGAATTCTAGATTATTTTTTTATTAATATTTTTGTTTGATATTTAATGTTGGGAATGAACTTTTCACAGGTTCTATTGAGTAATATAAATGATGTTAATATGCATTCGAGAATGTTAATATGCATAATAGAATTCCAAATGCAGAAATAGAGTGTGAAAAGATTAAGAATAAAAATGCATTCTCTCAAAATGATGAAGTACCTGAAATCATTAGATCTTGTGAATTATAGATCTTAAACATTGCTTCTTTATCATCTTTAAGGGTATTACAACATATTAAACATTAGATATCATTAGTTTCAATTTAGAATTCTAGATTATTTTTTAATTAATATTTATATTTGATATTTAATGTTGGGAATGAATTTTTCACAGGTTCTACTAAGTGATGTAAAAGATGTATTAGTTGAATATGCATTCGAGAATGTTAATGAAACTTTTAAAGTGTATCTTATGCTTCATAAAATTCTAAACGCAAAAACAGAGTGTGAAAAGATCAAGAATAAAGATGCATTTTCTTAAAATGATGAAGCATAATAAATCATAAGATCTTATGAATTATAGATCTTAAACATGCTTCTTTATCATTTTTAAAGGTATTACAGCATATTAAAAATTGGATATCATTAGTTTCAATTCGTAATTCTAAATTTTTTTGGTTTAATATTTATGTTTGATATTTAATTTTTGAAACAGAAATTTCACAGGTGCTATTGAATGACCTAGATGATAGTAAAAGTCAATATGTATTCATGAAAAGCTTAATGTATATTTTATGCTTGATGAAACTCTAAATGCAAAAGCAAATGGTGAAAAGATGAAGAATAAAAATGCATTCTATCAAAATGATAACATAACAGAAGTCATAAGATGTTTTGAATTAAATATATGTTTACATATTAAAATGAAAATTATAATATAAATATAAAGTTCAAAGTGGATTCATAATCGTAAGAACAAAACAAAAAAATATAATAGAATAATTTTTTACAAACTTTTATTGTTATAGATGTTCATTCATAATCACAATAAATAATAACTTTAAAAGTAAATTGGTTTATGGTTCTAAAAAGATGAAGATCATCAAATTTCAAGACATTGTCAACAGTAAATTTTTTCATCCCATTGTGAACACTTTATTTTCGTGGTTGTATTTGCATCGCACAATCCAAATCTTGTTTGATGAAGGAATTAATAAAGTTACATATGTTGTGCAGTTTGGCAGATATCAATGATATTTTGATAAAATTTCTTGTTATAATGAAGTTCACAAAAAAAACTATTTGATAAAATATATTGATACATAGTTATTTATAAGGTGTCAATGATAAACATATTGATGTACAATTAGCTTAAAAATTACTGATAATGAAATAATAGAACAATGTATAAAAAAAGTATATATGTGGTTCATCACCAAAATATAATATCTTTAAACATTTGTCTCATTCATTAAGCATTAAAGCATTGACTATCATCATCAACAGATTCATTATATCCAAATGTGTCATCATGATAACTTTGATATTGGTCATTTGATTCATTATTTGAATCTTCAGCATCAATGATTTGAATAAGATTTGGTTGATTAATCAAAAAAGAACTTGCATCATTGATTTCATTTTGATTCACTATAACAAAGGAAAGATATATAATTTAAATATACAAAACAATAATGGATTCAATTAGTTAATAATTTATTTGATGCCATCAATATACCTGGTCTAGTAGAAAAAAAAACCTCAAAAATCATATTTTCATTATATCTGAAATTCAATAAATCTCTAGGTTTGAGAAAATGGATGTTAATAAAGTGTTTCCATCCATTTTGTAAGTATAATTGGCCTTTAATTTTGGTTAGCTCCATTTGGAATAAATTTGGAGTAGAATCTTTGAGATATGTAGCTGCTGAAGTTTCAATGATTGATAAGTTTGTGCAATTAAATCATTCAGAAAGTTTTTAAAATGTAATTTTATGAAAATTTATTAGAAAAAACCTAATTAAAAAAATAACAATAGGTATATCTATAAATCTTTTAGGTACATCTAAAGTAACAATAGGTATAAGATAGCATATCTATAAATATTTTCACATGTATAAATTCAATGAATCATAAATTAATCATTTTGTAGATTTTAAAATAACATATGAATAAATGTTTTATTCATTAACAACAACAAATTAACAAATAAGGATAATAATATTAGAATCATCATAGTTACAAAATAGGTGAAAATCAAATATGAAATTATGGTTAATTAAATTGTTAATAAAGTATTAAAGAATTTATCTATTTGGAGAAATGTTAATTGTTTATAATCATATGGTAGTTCAACTACTTATAAAAGACTTCAAATTCATGGTAACAATAGGTGATTCTAAAAAAATATACATCTACATACAAAATACAATAAAAAATTGTTGTTGTAATAAAAATGGGTTAAAATAAGTTTATAACATAAATTGTATTTTAAAAGTAAATATATTTAATTATAATATGATGAAAAATGGAATAAAAAATAAAGAAAATAGTTGTGTTTAAGTGACTTTTACCACAATAGCTTGAATAATATCTTCTTCAACCAAGACGACAAAAAACTGAAGGATTTCATTGATAATCCAATATTTTACCAAAACAATGGGCAACCATTTTTGTTGATAGAAAGAAGTTTTTTTTTATTTTTTATGGTTTAAGTATAATGAAAAAGAATAGGGTGTAGTATTTTCAATGATGCAAGAAGGTTGTTTAGTTTTTATGGATGAATTTGGTTTTCATATATATATATATATATATTTGATAGGGTTAGTAATGGGATGTTAAAGCTTTTATGGGGAGTTGAGATTGCACAATTAATGTATAATTAATTTATCAAAAATTGTTTAAATAAATTAGGTGGTGATTGATTTACATGAATTTCATGTTGATTTCAATTTTCAAAACAAAATTTTAAGTAATGGTAAAAATTGGAATTAACAAGGTTGGTATGAATTAGGTGTGTAATTAATTTTTATGAATTTTTTTTTTTATTTTGTTAGGAAAAATTTAAAGGAACAATAAGATTTGATATTAAAATATGGCCAAATTGAAATTTAATAATTTTAAGAGAATTTTGAATATAATATTTCTTATTGAAAAAAAGTAGGTATATATATAAATAAAATCATTTAATATTACATTGCATATTTATTAAATAATTTAAGTATTTTTTTTAGGTATTAGTAATTATTTGTGAATATAATAATTTTTTAAGAATATTTATACATATAAAAAAATTTAATATTCAATTAAAATTTGTGATATTATTAAATTGATTTTACATAAAATAATGAATGGTTAATAATAGATTCTATGAAGAAAAATTGATTAGGTTTTAAAAATATTTAATTGATATATCTATATTTTTCTCTATATATTCAAAAGCAATGTTTAGTCGGGAAAAAATCAATGTTAAATTAAATGAAAGTTTAAATGTTATTTTGGTTACTGTGGATATAAAAAAAATTTTAAAAATTTATTATTGGCATCTTTAGTTGGATTCAATAGTATTTTTTTGTTAATAATGAAAATCAACAACATGCATTCTAATGTTGGTAATAATAAAGGCAAAAAGTTAAATAATAAGTAGAATATGCTTGTTATATATAAAAACATTGATAAAAGAATTTAAACTCAAAGGTAATCGATAATTATAACAGTAATAATACGATTAATAAAGCACAATTACAACAAAAGGTACATCAAAATCTTTAATATGTGCAGCTCTATTAGCATTGTCAATATAGATAAAGTTTAAAGCTAGAGAATAAACATAAGTTCAAAATGTGTAAATAACACAATACATAAAGTAAAATTTAACTAAACAGAGTTCATATTAAGACATATTTATGATGGATTGTGATATTGAAGAAGTTTTCATTAACCATGTGAAAAATGTAGACATCACTGATCTTTAAATTGTTATATGTTACGAATTTCTTCTATCCAACAAGAAAAATTTTATTTTTATCATTTGATTTGAATCGCACAGACCAAACTATGTTGATCTTACAAATCTTCAATTATACTATGGTAGATATTGTTCATAGAATGAAGTATGGATATATTGCATGAAATAATCTTTTAATATTGTAAATATATTTTGCCAAAATAACAAATCATAATAATCTAGATATAGTATTTTGAATACATCAATTCTTAAAATACAATAAAGTATAAAAATAGGAATAGACTGTTTATTACTAAGAGGTATGATGATTTGACGTTTGCTTTTGTCATACTACATAGGAAAATAAAAAATTGAATATCATTTGCATATTCATCATCACTAACATTAAGATCAATGTCATTCTCATAGTTTAAATCAGAGGTTAAATCATGTATATCAATGATTCCACTATCATTCCTTTGTTGACTCTATGAAGAACTTTCTCAAACTTTTCAATCTTTTTTAGCTATAAATAGTAAACAAATTTAATATTAATTGAATTTGTTTATATTAATAAATCACAATTGAAATATAAATGGTACATTTTCTCTTTTGAAAGTCATTTACTGTGATTATAAAGTTGGATGCAACATACACATAGACATCAAAAGTGTTGTCTTTATTGTATTTGAAAGTCAACAAATCAGCATATTTCAAACAATATGCATCAACAAAAGGCTTTCTCCCATTTTTCAAGCATAAACAATCGTTAATTTGATGTAATTCCACTTTGAATGTAATTGGAAGCAACCCTCTGAGATACAGAGTATTTGTTGTTTGAATTACCATTAAATAGTTTTGGGTAAACCTTTTAAGAATTTTCTGAAATCACATTAAATTTTTAAGTATAATATATAAATATAAATAAAAGAAGAAATATATTTAGTTTAAAATTTGATTTTGAATTATGAAAAATGTAAATATAAGGGTAAAAACTTTTTTTCTCTATATATACATGAGTATAACACTACTAATTTCATTGGAATATAAGTATAGAAATAAATGAAAGAATAATAAGGGTTCACTTTTGAAGATAAAATAACAAAAAATATATATATTTGTAATTTGCCTATATAAATTTAAATAATAGAGAAATCTATTAAAAGTAAAAAATAATATATATAACTATAAATTTATATATATATAAATTTAATAATTGCATTAATAAGAAGAATAGGCGTTACTTTTGAAGATATTTTGTTGTAATAAAATTGATTTAGCCATATTTAACAACAAATTCCATAAATTGTAAAAAATATATATTTAATAATAACGAGGTTTATACGATTACAAATTTATTTATCAATAGAAAATTATAAATTTATCCAAAAAAATAACAATAAAAAACACAAATTTATAATTGAAAGAAAAAAAAAATAAAAAAAAATAGAAAAGATGCAATGAAAATAAATCATGTGATGAAAAGCTTAAAACACATATAGATTTTGTAACATAAAAGATCAAAATAGAATATAATAGATATTGAATACAAAAAAAAAATTTATATCAATCATTTGCTTACCAAAAAATCTCAACAGATGCTTTCAAAGCAAAGGGAGATAAAATTCTGGCACTTGATCGACATTTCTTAGGTTCTCCATTGGCAAAATTTGTTGTTTGTTTATTTTTTTTAGTGGAAGCAAATAAGTGTTTGTATGCTGATGATGTAGTTTTAAAGTGGTGAAAGAATATTTGTTAGGATTATCTAAAGAGAAATCTTAGATGTTCATATGGGTTTTATTTTAATAGATTTTAACTAGTTATGTTTTAATGTTATGATGAGACGTAAAAATCACATACTTCAATTTCTATGATTGTAAAATTTTAGCCTCTACGTTTATAAATTAATAAACGTGGTATTTATTGTTTGAACACCACATTTCTAAGATCGAAAACAAAGTAAAAATAATTCTTACTTTTTTATTCATAATCAACCATGTTGTGAAATAAAAAAATGTGCTCTTAGATTATCATCAAAGACGCTTTGGAATTAATAAATGTAGTATTTGCAACCAAATCATACAGTTAGAAGTACTATTAAAATTTTTTTAAATAATATCAATCGCTACGTTACCCATGTTATAAACATAGTTTAGATTAAAACATCTATATTGGAAAAAAAATCACATGACAAGTCAAACTCAATAAAATATGGATTAAATGATCCATTGAATTTTAAAAAACCAAAACATTATTTTTTTTTACATAAAAAAGAACAATAAAAACATAGAATTGCAACCATTCACCATGTTTGTACCCAAAGCAGTGTTCAAAAAGATATAAGAATAATTTTATCAATATAAATTTATCATCTAAACCTTTCGCTAACCCGTCCTCATTGTCACTTCAGTTAAATTAAGGAATAATTACCTTTTTCTTTTACTTAGATATTTTTTAAAGAATAGAAAAAACCTAAAAAAGTAAAAAAAAGAAAAAAGAAAAGAAAAGAGAACCACGAAACAACTATGTAGCATTTTAGAAATAAAAAAAACCAAAAAACAAAAAATAAAGGAAAAGCACTAAACAATCACATGGCACTCTAAAAAAAGAATCCTATGTTCCAAAACATGACATCAATAATTTACATATGTTTAACCACAATGTTTCTTATCGTATAAATGTAGTATTAAATTCTTTGAACACCATGTTTCTAACATAGGAAATGAAAAGTAATTTTTATATCTAACTTTTTTTTATTCCTTCTTAACCACGTTTCAAAACAGAGAAAGACGTGATTTTAGACAATCATTAAAAATGTTTTTGAATTAATAAGCACGGTGTTTGTAACCAAACGTTAAACTTTTAACCACCATAAAATTTTTTTAAATTACATTATTTGCTACATTACCCACATTATAAACATGGTTAATATAAAAACATTTATTTTAAGAGACTACCACATGAAAAATCAAACTTAATAAGATATACATCAAATGATTAACTGTGTTTTAAAAAACCAAAATGTTGGTTTTTATAAATAAAAAAGAATTAAAAAACATAAAAGTACAATCATTTACCACTTTTGTACCTAAATCAATATTTAAAAAGCTAAAAAGATAATTTTATTAATATAGATTTACCACCGAAACTTTACACAAAATAATAAAAATTTGTTCAACAAAAAATACTTACAAAACAATCATTTAATAAAATTAATAATATAATTTAAGGAATAATCAAAAGTAAAATAATTGTTAAAATTTGTAATTAAGATTTCCAAAAAAATGATCATAAGATAATTATTTATATCAAACAATTGAAAAAATATTACAGAATACATCAAAAAAACTATTCAATATTCTTAATTATAAATTTGTAAATTGAAAAAAAAATAAAAATAATTACAATTTAATTGATCATCAATTTCTTTACATTAATCAAAATAACAATTCGTTTATTGTGATCACATCCAAATTATATCATTCAATATTGTTTTGTTCAATCATGATTTCTCCAATAATATTACATTTGCTATAGCTTGTGGACAAAATGTTTTCGTTTTGAACACAAATGTTATCTCACCATCCATCAAAGAATTGACTTGTATATATGATTAACTTATCTAAAAACAAAAAGGTAGGCAAAAAAAGAAACACCATAATGATTTACCAAACAAAGTGATGGCATTATATGTTTAGTATTCCTCATAATGCATGATAAAAAATCTTATTGTCAAAAAGTTATAGGAAATCCTTTCAATTTTTCTTTTCTCTTTTCCCTTGTAAGCACAAAAAAAAAAAAAAAAACAATATAAGACTTAACTTCTACGTTTGATTAAGAATAATAAATGTTGATGAAAGATATGATCATATTTACAAAATGGGTTATCTTGAAAACTTTTTTATTATTCATAAATTATTGATATGAATAATTGAATACATTATAAATCTATAAAATAAATAAGATATGAAAAAAAAATTGTATTTAAGTTTTTTCAAAAGTTATTTATCGATGTTCTCTGATTCAACATCTGCTTCAACAATTGATCTAACAAACTTTTTTTTTCTACAATTTTAAGTAAACAAATATAGATTACTAAAATGCATAATATGTGAATATAAGTTCACAAAGAATATTGATAAAATTCATAAAAGAATTATAATTCAATTTTATATATGGATAAAAACCTAACAAAAAAGCAAACCTTATTAAATAAATGTCTTTCAGTGCATCTTTTTTGTTGGGCAATCATAGAAGTTAGTTCCTTTGTATTGCAAAATAGAATTTTAATTTTTTTATAACTACAAAGCATATATGCACACTACAATGTAAATATATAATATTGAATAATATGATATAATAAGTATTTTTCATTTAGGAAAAAATATAAGATGAACACTTAATTCCTTTTACCTTAACAAGTAACTTCATTGGAAAAAAATCAATTGGAACAGTGATGAGGCACTATGAAATAATTTATTGTTCTTCAGTGGTTAACTCAAGTTGAATAATTTCGTCAAATGTGATAACAACTATTGAAGAAGATGTTGCACCAACTCCCTAACCAATTTCTTGTTCTTTAACAAAAAAAATTTTACTGACGACAAATGCTAGAACATCGATTTTAATCACCTGTTTAGTAAGATTAATTTTAAAAATTCTTTCTTGATTGATCAAATTCTTTAAAGTGCCATGCAAAATCATTCTATCCACAATATCCTCAAAAGCAATTTCTCCTATTTTTTTCTAAATGAGTTTTTCAATTATTAAACAAAAAACAATCAATTCAATTGCATTAGTTGCATCTTCAATTGTCATGCAAATCTTGCAACTAATGCATAAAAAAATCTTTTAAATTTAATTATGTAGAATTGTTCAATGCATACATAAAATTTTACATAGAAAAACCTATGAAAGATTAATTGTTCTTACGAAGGTTTAGGAATTTGTTCTCCATGTTGAATATTTGGACAGTAAAACCTATCATTCATAAATTTCATGCTCTTTGCATATTGATTACAACTATTATAAAACTAACCATTAGAGGTATCAATTTCAATGATCTTAGCTTGGCAAGTGAAAAAAGATCCTACACAAAACAAAAAATTCATGTTAAAATAAATAGCTATACATTTTTTTGTATGTTTTCATAACTAAACCCATCTAAAAGAATATTCAAGACTAAAAGCATCTACAATGTAACCTTAGATTTCAGTAAATCCATTTTCATCAATTTCTTAATAGTCTTTCTATTTTCATCAATAACATTTGTAGTTATTGGGTGATTTTGATCATCATGCTTAAGCAATTGAAGAAACACTAGTGCACTTTCATATTTATATCATAGTAGTAATTAGAATAAAAGTAAAATTTATTATATCTAAGAAAAAAATGACTACTTAATAAAAAATAAACATTTTCTTAAGTACTTTAGAATTAACAATTGGTTGGTTAATATATTTGTTTGTTGCTGAACAGCTATACAAATTTATCTTTTTTGTAATATTTTTTGAAGTAATCAGTTAATATAAATTAAATATAAATAATGAATTAAAATATTAAAACAAAAAATTACTGACTTTGAAATTGTCGAACAATCATGCTAGCCAACATGATGACAACTATAGGACAGTCTTGCAATAAATTTTGCTTTACAACTTTTGTATTATGAGCTCACAATGTAACGATAAATTCATTATCCACTAATATATGCAAAACATATCAAAATTAATTTCTCATTATTATTTTAATAAAATAAAAAAATAGTTCATTTAATATTTGTTGTGCATCTTTAAGCATCAAATTTTGCCTATCAACAATATTTATTTTATCTTTGCCATAGTCTTGGACAACATCTCCAATTCCTACTAAGATTTCAATCACATTTGTAATAAAAATTAAATTTAATTATTAAATAACAACAAAGAAAAGAATTTTAAAACCAATGTAAACTTAAAAAAAAAAAAAGATTGTTGAAATTGAAATAATGAACTTGTTAATAGTGTATCACTGAAAACATTTTATGGAAGAGAAGAAAAAGACTAAAACTTAAAATAATGCATAGGACATAATGGTTTTTATGAGCAATTTCTACAACTTTTGTTGTGATAACAAAATTGATGATGTATTTAGCTACAATGCAATTATATGTTGATTTTTTTTACCTAATAAAGAAATAAGCGATTTCATAGATAAAACCTTCCTCCAGCTTGGGCCTGAAAAGTTTACATCATTTTTTTAATGCAAGCTTGCATTGCATTTCCCTACAACAACAAAAATAATATAATATTATTCATATATTCATAAGTTCTATAAAAAGAGAAACTAAACTATTAATAGATATTATATATAAAAACACTTTTGTTTACAACCAACAAATCAAGGCTAATAAATTTTTTTTCAACACTAGAAAGAATAAAATCTCAAATTCTAATTACACGCACTCTAATTTTTTTAGAATGCTCATGATGTTTTAGCTGGTTTAAAAGTTGGTAACTCATTGAAGTTACACAGTGATAAATAATTATATTATGATGAAATAAAAAAACCAACTATATAAATTTTATAAAAATAAATTGAATATACATATTACATTAATGTATATCTATATTGCATATATAAATAAAGGCAAAATATATAAAGATGAATAGCAGTAAAACTTATTAAATAAAATATAATCATAAAATATTCATATTTATTGCATAAACAAAGAAAAAAGTAAAATATAAATAGAGAAACATAAAAATAAATAATCTTTAAGACTATATTTTAAAAGAATATGTCAGCTAGATTAAGTTATTCACATAATAAGAGAAATGAAAATATCAGTATAAAATATATGTGACAATGAAGTAATTATAAAATTGACATAAATGATGAAAAAAATTATTTGATTGAGAATAATTTAACCCAAAAATCATAGTAGGTACAAAATGAAAACAAAAGGAAACTTCTATAGAAACTGTTGAAACGATTGAAAATCACCTTAAACATTAGCAGTAAAACACACACTTTATGTACCATAATGTTCTACAACTTTTAAATACAGTCGAATGACTTAACGTGTCATCAGAAGTAGAATCCACTTGTGATAATTCATTTATCGATTTATTCAAACGAATGCTTACAGGCAACATAGAAAATAAATTATGTAAAATCAAATTTAAACCATAATTACCTTTACGAAGTCTAAGCACATTTAATCTATTAAACCTACTAATTTTTTATATCTCACAATCACTCATAATTCAAATAAAACAACAACAAAGAAAGTAATAATCAAATATATAGCAAAATAAAAAATCAACTGAACACAAAAATAATAAACATAAAAAAATATACACAATAATGAAATTAATTAAAAAATATCAAAATAAATAATTAATAATAAAGTATAAACAACGAATAAACAAAACTCCAAACGAAAGAAGGTAAATAAAATGAACACAAAAATTTACATAATCAATTAAAAAATAACTAAATCCAATAAAGAAACATATAGATAAACATTAAATTAAAACATACAACATAAACAAACCAATACAACAAACACTCTTTATCTAACTACAAAAGAAAAATGAAAACAAATGAAGAAAAATACAAACATAACTGCAATACTAAACATAACAAAACAAAATGAAAAGCACAAATTTATTTTTTTATATAATAACATAACAATCATAAAATAATGATAATCATCATAAAATGAAAAGAAAAAATAAAAAACAGAATCACAAAGTTATCTGTGCAAATATAACAACATGGTCTACTTACAAAATAAAAAAGGCAAACATAATTAATTTCAAAGGATAAAAAACCGATTGTAAAACAGGAAAAAAAAGCTTAAAGAAAAAAGAATCCATCATATTAAAAATCAAGTAGCTTTCATAACAATAACTTTAAAATTCTTTCATATATGTTTCTTGTTTCATGGATTTTTTTGCAACTGTTTAATTATATTAATCCATAATGTTACTAAATAAATACTCATATAAACAACACAAAAACTAAAAAACTAAAAAAATCTAACAAATTATCTGACATGATAAATAAATTAAATTTAAAAAATAAAATAAAATATTTAATATTGATTGCTATGAGTAAATGCATAACAAACAATCAAAACCAAATCATTAATGCTCAAATTAATTTGAGAGTATTAATGAAGCTAACAAACAAATAAAAAAAAATAAAATGTACATACCTAGTAAACCAACTCGAATAACAACTTGAACAATAGAGTAAAATGAGGATTAAAAAAATACAGCAAAAAAACACCTTCCTACAATGACTACAAAGAAAATAAAAACACTCGACAGAAAAAAGTAGAAACAAAAATTAAAAGAAGTAGGTAATAAAGTATCAATTACCTTATGGTATAAGACATCAAGTACAATATGAATTATGATAAAAAAAATTGTCTAAAAAAATAACTTCAAAATAATTATAAAAAAAAGTATGCAAATCATACCAACACTGATATATTTTTAAATTACAAATACATAAAAGATAACAAAAGCTAGTAAGCACAAATAAACAATCCATTGAATCACCCAATATCTTGCGAAGAAATAAACAAGTGACAAATAACAGAATCACATAAAATAAAAGCCATAAATATCAATGATAACAAAGTCATGTCAAAATAAAAAAATATGTAATAACCAACAAACCAAGGAAAAAATAAAAGGCACAAATAACAAATAACCCAAAAAATATCAAAAAAATGAAATGAATTAAAGAAAACATTCGTGAAAAAACCCATTAAAAATGACACTTTCAATTAAAATAACATGGGAGAACCAAAATCAAAGAATAATTATATCAAGAAACAATAAATTCAAAAGAAAACAAAAAACAAAAAAAGGAAAACCAAGGAAAGAGAAAGTAAAGCAAAAAATAAAAAAAATATAGCAAAACTTTTAACACACGATAATACCAAAGAAATGTCATGTTTTAATTCTAAGTACCATGTTTACAATTCAAGAAACGTTTTATTTATTCTTTGAACAACACGTTTTTAATATAGAAAATGGAGTAAAAACAAATCCTATATTTAACTTTTTTTATTCATTATCAATCATGTTTAGGAAAAACCACATAATCTCGAATAATCATCAAAGACGTATTTGGATTAATAAATGAGGTGTTTGTAACCAAACACTATAAGTTTCGAGTATCATAAATAATTTTTTAAATTAAATCAATTACTATATTACCGACATTATAAACATGGTTGATATGAAAAATTATATAATAGGATAATATCATGTAACAAATCAAGCTCAGCAAAGTATAAGTCAAATGATCCAATACGTTAAAAGAACAAAAACATAATTTTTTTTAATAAAAAAGAATTAAATAAACATAGAATTACTATAACCCACCATATTTCTTTTTAAATGACTATTCAAAAGGCTATGGATGCAACTTTATCAATATAAATTTATCATCTAAACCTTCCACAAACCCCTATTTTATTCTCACTTCAGTTGAATTAAGGAATAACCATCCTCTCTTTTTCTTAAATTTAAAAAAAAAAACCAATAGAAAGAAAAAGAAAGGACATTCATGAAACAAACATGTGGTACTTAAGAAAAAAAAAACAAAAAGCAAAAAAGAAAAGAGACCTACAAAACAATCACATGGCACACTTATGAAGAGTCCCTTACTCTGAATAATTGCAAAATTGATATTATTCTAACAACTACATTATTTATTAAAAGAATGTGATATTTTTTTTAAACATTACATTTCTAACATAAGGAACAAAGTATAAAAAATTCTTACATACCTTTTATTCATTATCAACCACACTTGGAAAAAAAAAGATATAATCTTGAAAAAATTATTAAAGACATTTTCGAATTAATAAACATAAATTTCTTATCCTAAAAGCTACAATTTTAAATATCACAAACATTTTTTTAAAATTTCATTAATCACCATTATAAACGTGGTTAATATAACTATAACGTGGCAAATAAAACTCAACATAATATGGATCAATGATCTATCACAATTCAAAAACACAAATAGAGTTTTTTTTTATAAAAAAAATAATTAAAAAACTAAATTGCAATCATCTATAATGTTTGTCCCCAAATCAATGTTCAAATGGGTACCGGTACAATTTTATTAATACAAAATTTATCTTATCAATTAATTTACCATCTAACTTTCCACCAACCTCTATCTCATTCTTACTTAAGTTAAATCAAGGAACATTACACTTATAGTTTTGTCAGATACTTTAAGAAAATAAAAAACATAAAAAAAAAAGCAAAAAATTAAGGAAAACCAATCAACAACCACATGGAAGACCTAAAGAAAAATAGAAAAAAAAATAAAAAAAGTGAAAACTTAAAGGAGAACTAAGAAACATCCATGTAGTACCCCCAATGAAGAGTTTTGTAAACTAGACTGTAATGACAACATTTATTATTATAAAAATGTGATATTTAATCTTTAAATAAAACATTTCTAACATAGGGAACGGAATAAAAAAAATTCTTATATCTAACATTTTAGTCATTATCAACCACATTCAGAAAGAAAAAAAAAAGTGGTCTCAAATAAATTATCAAAGACGTTCTCGAATTAATAAACATGAATTTCGTACCTTCAATGCTACACTTTTAACCGTCATAAATATATATTTTTTAAATTTCACTAATTACCAAGTTACCCAAATCATAAACGCAATTGATATAAATTACAACATAACAAATCAAACTGAATGCAATATGGATCAAATGATCAATCACGTTTTAAAGAACAAAAACGTAATGTTTTTTTTATAAATAAAGAATAAAAAATATTAAATTACAAGTATCTACAACGTTTGTCCCCATATCAATTAAAGGTTATTGTGTACAAGTTTATCAATATAAAATTTATCTTATCAATAAATTTACCACCTAAATCTTCTACCTTTCTTTCATTCTGACTTAAGTTAAATCAAGGATCAATTACCATTATCTATTTCTTTAATATTTTTATAAAATAAAAAAATTATTGAAAGAGCAAAAAATTAAGGAAAATAAAGAAACAATCACGTAGAACCCCAGTGAAGAATAAAAAAAAAAGCCAAAAAAACAAAACCTCAAGGAGAATCAAGAAACAGTCATATGGCACCCCCAATGAAAAGTTTTGTTCTTCGTACATTTTCAAAATTTATCTTATGGATTCTTGAAATAACTTTAGTTTAAGTTATATGATAAAATTTTATAAAATTCAAGTTTTATTTGCATGATTGGAATGACAAAGATGGTATAAAAATACTTAAAAAAGAGATGTAAAACGGCACTTGAGATCAAAGAAAAGGAAATGTGATCGTTGTAGACTTGATAATGGAAAACCAATAATTGGATGAAGAGTCTTTCGAAACAAAACTATTTTTTATACATGGAGATGATGGTTTTGTTTGAAAGGTTAAGAAAGAAACAAACAAGAATTGGAGTAAGTTTTTTGTTGGTGATGGGTTTAGGTTTAGCAACTATATAGCGTATATTATATCTTAGGACTAAGGTCTCTCATTAAGTTATTTTCTTTATAATTAACTAAACTCTTGCAAGTGATTTGTACCACTAAATAATAATTACATTGTAAGACACATTGTGGAGTTTCACCATTGGGACTAACAAGGCAATTTGATATTGGCTTTGCCTTATTTACTTCTAGTATGATTAATATATTGTAAGTATTTTTTTAAATTCAAGTTCGTAACTTAATTTTATTAGTTTATGTACTTATTATAATTTAACAATTTTTTATTTAAATTTAAATTTTTATAATTTTTTATCTTTAAATTATGACACTTTTTTTTAAAAAGGAAAATCATATTTTTATTAATTTTATTGAATTTTGGGTGGTTTATCTTTGGCCAAACATAAAATTACACCACTAAAAAACTTAGATGAGGTAAATTTTCAAATTGGAGGAAAAAAGTTTTCAAGAGAACATATTTCGATAGTATAAAATTTTAATACGATTAATCTATAATATTATATTGAAACAAGGCTCATTTGGTTTGAATTTGATTAGGTTTGTAATGTATTATGTTCAAATATTACAGTCTCCCGAAAAAATTGGGTCGAGATTTGGGAATGGAGCATTTATATTGGGCTTCTGTACAAAACATAGCCAGACCCAACAGTACACAGCCCACAAGGTAAATTAGTCACTCGAACAGTCGAACTCACATCAGACAACTTAATCCTCCACCGACTTTGTTCGGCACAGGCAAGCAATTTGAGCAAGAAAGCCAAAGGGCTGGCCGTAAAGGACCCTTTATCCAGGGTTTAAGTTTTAAGCACTCAAAATTTTCAGACACAAATCTAGACCTAAGCAATCCCAGCTTCATCTATTTACAAATACACATAAACCAATGGCTGTATCATTCTCTAACCACTCTCTGTTGGCTCCTCTCTTTCTAGTTTCCTTTTCTTCTTTAAAACCCTCAAAAGACACCAAACTACCATTGGTACCCCTCCAATCTCTCTGTCAAAAGCCTCGTTTTCCAAAACCCATTTCTGGGTTTTCTCCATCTAACATTTCCTTCCCTTTGAACATCAACAAGAATCCCAGAAGGCCTATTTTCAAGGCTTTTCTTTCAGCCCAAGAATCTGCTCACACTGTAAGTTTTTTTTTTTAATTATTATTGGGTTCTTGAAAAAAAAAAATTTTCATTTGTCTATTGCAGTTGTCCTATGATTGAAGGTGTTCTTGCTGTTGCATTCGAACGAAAGAAGTTTTACTGAATTTCCCACTTTTAATTATCATCATAGATTCATAGCAGATGAAAATTTGCTGAAGATGGTAATTTGAATTGATAACAAATACTTATTATTGTTTAACTGTTTATAGGAGCATTAATTGTATAAAGTACTTTTATCAGGATGATGTAAAAATATCAGGAGGAGAAAATTTACCCAGTTTAGAGGCCATGATTAGAGTTTACAAGGAAGCTCTTCTCAATGGAGATGATAGGATTGTATCTGAGATAGAGAGTAGAATAAGCATTACAGAAAATGAAAAGAATGGGTTGGAGAAGAAAGTGTTTGAATTGTCAGCAGAGATAACCTCCGGGAAAGAGAAGTATATCCGTCTGCAAGCTGATTTTGATAATTTTCGGAAAAGATCAGAGAAGGAGAGACTTACGACAAGGTCTGATGCCCAAGGAGAAGTGATAGAGAATCTTTTGCCCATGGTGGACAGTTTTGAGACAGCCAAGCAACAAATAAAACCAGAAACAGAGAAGGAAAAGAAAATAGATACAAGTTATCAGGGTATATACAAGCAATTTGTGGAGATCATGAGGAATTTGCAAGTGGCTGTTGTATCAACTATTGGAAAGCCTTTTGATCCTTCTGTAAGTTCTTTTTTAGTGTTTAAATGCTATGCTTAATATCTTTTTTTTGTTTGCTAGGCATTTTAGAGTTTTATTTGGTTAGTCACATTGGAAGATATAATGCAAGTGTTGAATATATATACGTGGTTCAGTTAGTTTCCTCTCCGCTTAAGTTTTTGAATAAAGGTTTTTGAGAATAGTACTATAGTATCCAATCTTCCGTCAA